>NC_091937.1:12439607-12547107 GCF_041260155.1 Ptychodera flava
TATCGCAGACAGTACGAGTAGCGGCAATAGATTGATAAGGCTGATTGAAAAGTACAGTAGTTTCGGTCATAAAATGAAATTAAAATGTCATATGTGAGAAAGTCATAGACCCAAGTTTCCATATTGTGTTATTAGCACTTGAATATCTTTGGAAAGTAATTGGTGTAATCCCATCTTAATTTTCCCATTAGTAATTTAAACATGTCTAATTACTAACCAAGGAATACATGATGCAATTCCGTGAGGAGTACCAGCATATTTTATTTGATTTAAATAACTACCCAGTTAAAGAGTTGATGTCCAGTTTGATATTTTCTGTTGTACAGTATGACTGATTTTGCATCAAATTGGCCAAAAATGGTACACTGACAGTGGTTTATCTCACGGTAAATTGAAACAAGTTACCAGGAAAAAAAGAGTGAAATCTTTTTGCTGATATGTGCGTGCTCTTCAGTCGACATATAACTTTTGAAACTTCATTAGTTTATTATATGTGTTCTGGCGTCTTTGCTGTTGGTGGTTAAATTATATGTATTATTTTTCGAGACCTTCGAATAGTGCTTGAACTATATGCAAATGCGTTGCTCATTAAAAAGGAAACAACAAACAAACAAACAAACAAACAAACACAACAACAAACAATTAAACACAAACAATAAGTAGGATCAAAAGCTAAAAAGTCCCCAGTGCTGGTCAACCAGTCCTGCCATATGAGACCATTGCAAGTGAAAAAAAGAATTATGGTTATTTTATCATCCTGCAAGCAACAAATACCAAACAGTGAAAACGATTATCAATTCTTTAAAGGCGTCTATGTGCCAAAATTTACTCTTATCCATTCAGCACTTTCGGAAGTTGTGTTAAAGATAAACAGATTGCGATGCAAACCATACGACCATACTGCATATGTTTATGTGTTTGGTAGGGGAACAAGCGTAGGATCTTGGACATTTAAACACGGGCATACAGAACGATTCTCGTTGTGTTTGTCCAACTTCCCTCCTCAACAACACTACTACACCAAAGCTTGAAGTTGTGAAAGACGAAATTAGAATAAGAACTTCTCATAAACTTCTGATAGAACTCAGTTGGTGTCCTTTAATGGAACCCTGAGTGATTCTCTTCCTGTCAGTACAGGTGTACCGCAGGGATCTATTTTAGGGCCCCTGTTGTTCCTACTTTTTATAAATGACCTCCCTCTGGCTTCTGAAAATTCTGATATGTATATGTATGCTGATGACACAGCAGCTCAGGTGATCAGTCCCAAAATTAACGAAATTGAAACCAAGCTGAGCAGAGATATGAATCTGATCACACGCTGGTGCGATCAAAATAGCATGTGTGTTAATTCACAGAAAACTAAGGTTATTGTCATTGGTACAACGCAGAAAAAAGCCAGAACGAAAAGTCACATCAATGTTATGTGTGGCAATGATCAGCTCGATTGTGTAACCCATGAAAAATTGTTGGGTGTAACCATTGACGACACCCTAAATTGGGAAAAACAAGTAAATTCAGTTTGTAGTAAGGTAGCCTTTAAATTGCTGCATCTAAAACGTATTCGTCCCTTTTTAACTCAGAGAGCTAAGATGATATTTTACAATTGTTTTATTTTACCCCATTTTGACTATTGTTCTAACATATGGGGTCATTGTTCCAACAAACTTTTACTTCGTGTTGAAAGACTACAGAAAGCTGTAGCCAGAGTACTTTTAGACTCAGATTTTAGCACTCCTAGTCGTAATTTATTCGACGTTTTAAACTGGTTACCATTTAGAGAAAGGATTGTTTTTAATGAATCAGTCTTGATGTACAAAGTCCAAAATAATTTGGCTCCTAATTATTTGAATGTTTTTAGAAGTGTCCAGAACGTCCACAGTCGTAGTACAAGATCTGTAGACAGAAATGAATTATATATTCCAAGACACAGAACTCAAATTTTTAAGAGGAGTTTTACGTATAGCGGTGTCAAAATATGGAATAGTTTACCAGCAGATGTCAAATTTTGCTCTACTCTTCACTCTTTTAAAACGAAATGTAAGTCTCATCTTTTGGGCAAAATGTAATTTTTGAGCCATTTTTGGCGTTTTTTTTATATTTTGTCGTCTGTTTCTTGATTTTCTAATGTTTTGCTTTTCTCTGTTCTGTATTTTATATTTTTTTAATGTACATATTGTATATTTCTTGCATCTCGACACTGTGTGAGAAGAGCCTTCGGCTCAACAGTCTATCGAGTTTAAATAAAGTCTAATAATAATAATAATAATATAATAATAATAATTGCTGAAATACGTTGGTGAAAGTTTAAATTGCGGACTGGTTTAGAAAAAAAAAATCAAACACTTCAAAACAAAACCTGACTGGCGATCAAGTGTTGCGTTTGTAAAGCGATTCAATTGCTCAACTGTGGCATATCGTCTGTGCGACTTTACGCATGATACTCAAAATTAGGGTAAAACCGTCCCCTAAAACGAAATCAGTTCCGTTTGCCATGTTCTTGTTTTAATCATCCGAAGACACTAAGAGGACACGTAATTATGTTTAAATAATCTGAATTATGAACTATTTTACAAAATGCTATTTATTAAACCTATTAGGTTGTCCAGTTCGAAACGTACACTTGTCACCAAAATTTAAGTCAGCATGCTGTTTTTAAACCGTGTCCTTTGTTCAGAATAACGTTTCACGCATCTACACATTACGCATGAGAACCTAGGTCAGGTGGACATCAAAGTCTAGTCAGTTCTTGCAGTTACCAAAATCAATTGGTGTGCCAGATTTCATTTTAATCAAATTTGGTGTTATCGAGATAGCAAACGAGCAAGCAGACAAATATACACACACTCGCACATAGAGGCAGATATCGGTACGATACTAGCGTGCGTTGGTGAAACTAGGGAACTAAAAATGTGTCAACAATTCATTTATTTTTTTCCCGTCTGAAAACGTCACAAAACTGAAACTCGAGTATTTTCATAAGTTGCTATAGAGTTGTCCTGTACATGGGATGTATCTGACATTGAAATGACCGGCCATTCCCTCAACTGCGGGACCATCAGTATGTCTGCAATGTAAATGCTTTTGTGACTCGAAACAGCAAGACTTTATTCATTAAGCCTGCGCACAACACCTTATTGGTAGCTTAATTGGTTATTTCACAGACAAGTATGGACAGATTGGAAACGCGGCAAGCCTTTTGTACCATGGTCGTCTCGGTAGACTATTGGCTTTTCATATTAAAATGAATTAAAAGGTGTTAAACTTTTTGGAGGCTTTGTTTGTGGTTGATAATTGCACGAGATTATGCGAAAAAATACGGCATCGTACTGCCAGTCGCGTAGCAACCATAGTTACTTTGTGAGTTCTCAGACCAGAAACACTGCTTCACGCCAATCAAAACATAACACGCCAGCAGTTTCATAAACGTGTCCTTCCTTGACGCACGTGTAAAAGACGGTATGACTGACCGTAAACCATTGAGTAAAACCAGACAGTATCGATAAAAGACTTTCAAATTTGGTTCAAACACACTCATTATATATTCATAAAAATATGAGAGGAATTTCTAAAACGGTAAAACAATCACTTTCATGAAGCTCAAAACACTTCCGTTTTCGCCAGCACGTCAATTCCGCTCAGCCACACACACGACAACAACAACACACTTTGCCGAACATACTTTCGCTTAGCAATTGGCGAAAATCCGAAAATAACCGAAGGAGTCATGGTCGGCACTCTTCGGAAAAGAGAGGCGAGAGCAACCTGAGTCGAGGAGAACATGGATGGGCTACGTAACCGCTTCACGCCCTTAAAAAATACCCGTTGCGAGTCTCTATGTTTGTCTGTGGTTATTTTAAAACATCGCCAGATTGTCGCACGTCATCCGGACACACATTGGCTGAAATTACGCCCGTAGGCTACGATATCATTGGTATATTTTACCTGACCTAATAACATATCTCAGTAAGTATCCATCAGGATAAGGAGATCTTTACGATCGCGAATGGTTACCGAACAATTTTTGATGTTCAGTGGCTCGATCACAGTTTTCCAATGGAAGTAAAATCATTAATAATAATTTTGCTCAAGTTTGAGATAGTATAAGGCACATGTTTGCATTTTTGATGACTGTCACATAGAAGTATAGAAGTCATATGTTTACCGGCACTCATTGAAATCGCAGTGTTCAGATCTGTATTATTATGGGATAAAAGGAAGAGTACGCGTTTCATCATATCGTGATGGAATCTCAAGCATAAAGCATAATGTATTTATGACAAAAGCAGAGTCAGGCAAACTTCATAAGAACGTTCAGAGAAAATAGTTTCATATTTTTAAAACTTAGAAGAAAGTTAACGGATGAGAACTTTCCTTGAGAGTATCATCCTTTTAACGGATATATTACATTTTATCTGTAATCTCGTCGGTTTATTTTAGCGTATATCAATTAATTGCTGCGGATGTCAGTTTCTACCGCATTTAACATGTGAAACTTTTTACAATATCGTAATCATGCAAAACCACCAAAAGTTTACTGAACACAAATATAGCAGGACTTTCAATAGCCAAAGTCAAGACTCGGTCGGTTATTTGAGACCATCCGTGCTTCACTGACGGTAACCGTCTGGCGAAAAGTTTACAAGCCAGTTTTGCATATATGGAAGCACGCTTTGAAGTGAAATGACCCGGTGTTTGTTATGTCAACTCTGAGTTTATCTCTACAAATACCAATCTCCACATATCACACATCTTTATTTAGAATAGGAATGGTCAGGACCTATACATGTTCCTTTCTTGAAAATTATTGGTAACATTTGCATTTGGAAGCACGCTACGCTAGATTTGTGCGGACCTTACAGAAACATGCAGTTTCACTACCGAAGGGAGTAGTGACGATTCAAATTTTCATTCTGTCGAAGCAGACATTAAGCTTTGAGCTGACTCAGGGCGGAGTTCGCCTAAGCTTCTAATCAATGCACTGTCGTATTGCAACAATTACGATGCCCTGTGGGGGGAAAATGTGACTTTGAAGGAGGGTGGTTAAACGATTTCTAGAAATTACGACTTGTTTCATTAGTTTTCGTGGATGTTATCTGATTTGTTGTGTTTGTTTCAATTTATAGTGATGGTAATCAGTCACAGACAATTCATTACTTTCAGCTGATATTATCTGTCAACTGATTTGAGGTTTCATCACAATTCGCAAGCATAGATTCTGCCATCCAACAAATTTCTTCAAACGTTTTCCTGATTTACTTATCGCCTTTGGCAAGCGTCAGCCTAAACACTGCGGCATCGCCACTCAATGTAAATTCTACACTTCACTCTACTTGACTCTTGTTTTTAAAATGAGAATTTTGACATTTACCAAAAGCAGTGGTGCGAATACAGATAGTCACTGCAGTATTCAGATAGAGAACTTCACTATTGTGATGGGTAAGCATTAAGCCATGGACATTTTATGTCGATATGAATCTATGACATGATTGATATCATTTATTAACTGATAGCATACTGATAACAATTTAAGGTACAAAATGTTATGTTTACATCAGTAAACACTTGCATCTTTGTTTAAACACTCTCATTGCTATCTTGGATAAGCGATACCAATGATGCACAATTCTGCGCTGATTGGTTTTAAATAAAAAATCCACCTTGTGATTGAAGAGTACGACAAATATGTTCAATCAACGAAAGTATGTTTAGTATTCCACTTGTAAAATGTGGTTATATGTATGGTATAAAATATTGTACTGCCTTGGGCTACCTCTCTTAAGTAAACGACACATGTACTGTTCGCAAGAAATTGAGACCCTTCCCATTCATTGCAGGTAACATGGGTTGACCACTCCATGCATGTGAATTATGCCTATTTGGCTTTGACAAGAAACTTTATAAAATCATGGATGAAGATATCACGTGCTGCCTTCATTATGAAAAACAAATTCCATCAAAAGTATTTAACAGGTAAAACAGTTCAAAATTCATACATTCATGCAGATTTATCTCATTTTTTCTCTGTCATTGTTCTTGGATTATGATCGACCATTGGAAATAGCAATATACATGCGCCATCGTCAAAGTATTGTTAAAGTTAAGAAATAGGGGATTTGCTCAGACACTATCAATCTATTATATTTATAGACCATTTCAATGTCGTTTAGACTGATTGACAATTGGACATTCAGTTGTGATTCGTCTCAACTATGACGACTTCAAGTCAAAATTGCTATGCTCCGTTGTTAAGATATTTTTTATTCATTTACTTTATTATTATACATCTACTATCGAGAACAATAGAAATTTGCGTGCGCTAAAAAAGCCGTACGGAACGCCCCTTCCGTTACACGAACGGTTTCCAGGCGCCCCTACCCTGCTGCTGTATCTACGCGTTCACTGTTGAACGGTTTCAAGGGACCCATTGGACGAGTGCCAGAACATGTCTCGCGCGCGCTCTGTACTGTACGTACGTGTGTAGTCCACACACTCCAAAACTTGCAGAAGCGCGTCCGAAATAGCGTTCCATACTGGCGTGATAAAATCGGAAGAAAAATTGTTGACATTGCACGAAAACGGTCACTACTCTGACAGTTTGATGCCCCTGTCAGGAATGTAAGATGTATTATAATAAGGTTATCACGCATATACCGCAAAGGATGCATTGGACATTGGCGCCACGCATCACCCTCCGCTTCACGTTGGGTGATACGCTGCGCCAATGTCCTCGTGCATCCTTTGCGGTATTTTCATAATAACCTCATATTATTTTGAACGCGACACGTTGCTAAACAAGGCACGATTGTCATGTTATCCCAGCAACAAATCCAAGCAACCAATGAATAGCATCACCAAAGTGTCATCGAGGTCACCTGCCACTCATATCAAACTACTAACTCCCCTCGATATGTGGAAGTTACCATCATATCTAAGGGTCGGCCTTACAAAGAGCACGTTTTCTCATCAACGAGTGCATAGTACCGTCAGAACGTGTGACCAACTGTTGTTAGCGAGCATACAGGCGGTCGGACGATGTTGATGAATCCTTCCGAAGTTTACCTTTACTTTATCTGCTCAGCGATCATTAGGCGTATCATACCCTGGCATTGCCTGATGTACTTACAGGTGTTGTCTTTCCATACGTGAATCTCAGCTCAAGTAACATCAGGTAAGTTCAATCAAAGGATCCTACCTCTAGGTCCTAAACCAGAAGGCTTACGTTGATCACATGCAAAACAACTTATTGCATTGGTCGGTAATTCTGACACATTCAAGGAACAAACAGGCGATAAAATGTTTGCTGTATTTTTCGTGTACTCAGTGTTTCGTAAAACAATCTAAATTTCGAAATTGGTCTAAAATTACATCCTTTGTTAGCCACCGCCATAAATTTTCTCCCTAGCCGTTCAATGTAAAAATTCAAATTTATTCCCGCCAATTGTAAAAATTGACTTTTTGTCCCAGGTTTTAAATTTGCCCGCCCACTGAATAGTTGCACAAGAACACTTTTAGGCACTAACGGTTTCGTCCAGTCAGAAAGATATCGTTTAATACTTGAACGACAGTTGGAAGTGGACAGCGATTGAAACTTTCGAACACAACAGGTCAGACAGCAGGTCATGTATTTTATGGTATCATGTGCTCAATTGCTAAACTCAATTTGTTATGAGTTTATATATTAACTTGACTTATTGGACTGTCGAGGGTTGGACGTACCGAGAACGTCATGAAACTGAATTTAAATAAAGATGATAAGACCCCTCAAGTATAAATGCTAGCACTGTTAACAGATTGGCAACACTTCTGAAATTGATAAAGAAAATGGAAGTTTACATAGCACATTTGGATAGTGGACGAAATTAGCTTGTATTTGTATTTTTCATAAACTAAGACGTCAGTTTCAATTCTTCTTTAGATCTTGAATTTTACGTACATGATGAATTCGAAGAATAATATTTTGCATGTTTTCTTACTGAATTGTTGGAGGGGAGCAGAGAGCTAACTCTTCTAGCAGCCAATTGTGGTAGGTCAGTTATTTCAAAACGTATATACATGTAGCACTTGTGACAATTTGTTTTGGTTTGTTCACTTTGTACGTCCGATAAAAAATATTGTCACACATTCACCTTTTCAGGTGTTTGTAACATAAATGAGTGAATTTCATGCAAACCTGCCATGCTGATATATATTTTGCATCTTTGGTTTGAATTAAAAATGATCAGCCAGGGCACAAGACGCACAAAAATGAAGTGAAAACCAGTTAACTATTTATAAACCCTTTCTTGAAAGTTACCAAGATCATATTACGACTATATTGAATTTGAATGAAAGTAAAATAGATGACCAGTGTTCAATATTTATTTCTCGGGATCTGTTTCAGTAAATTGTACAGAATGTTGCTCCATTCAATATCACTTTTCCTTCCCTACATTGTTTACATTTTTGCTATATGACCTGGTGAGTTTATTACCTTGTGTCATTTGGATTATTGGATTCTTTTTGATTTCATATTGCTACAAACTGACTTGATTAGATAATTATCATGGTTTTTACAGAATTAACAAGAGGAGGGCTGGTTCTTTTAAGAAATGGATGCGTGAATAATACTGACCTTCCCTTTTTTGCTTGCACAACAAGTACTTAACCTCCCCTCCTTCATTGAAAACTATCGACCATCCCTTATGTCAAATTACTTGCACCTCGATATGGCTCTTTGCAAATGACGTCATCGTCTCCCATTAATACCATAAATGTATATTTTTCCGATAATTTTAATTGCGTCCTCCGAAATAGAGATTTAGACAAAAAGGAATCTGTCGATGTTATTATGAACACAGAAACATTATCTACTCAGAATGCCAGGTGTTACAAAAGCCAAGTATGCAACTCTGGCAAAACTTGTCCAAAATTTAAGTAGTAGTTTTCGATGTCGTGCGTGTGCAGGTATATTTTGAAACTAAGCTGTAACCATGAACAGGCCTACAGGGAACGGGGAAGCCTCAACACATTGCCAATTGAAAAGCCAATTTGTGACCTATATGCTATGTCAACACAGTCTGTATGTAGTCAGTCAGCATATTGTAGAAAACGCAAATCGACGTATATCAGTTTAAATCTTAACTATTTAATGACTTTACTTACGATATATTGATATTCCATCTAATAGGCACGGCAATATTATTTAGGGAGAGTAACAGAACTTCTAGGTTTTAATAGGAAAAATACTAAACAATCATGATCAAAACATGCAGCTTCGAAGAGATACAAAAAAGGTATATAGTAAATCTACTAATCAATGTCAATGTAATGGAATGAATGATTTTTGTGATGATAACGATGGTGATGAAGACGGTTGAGAGGTGATAGAAAAAGGGGGAAGAGAAGTAAAGGGAGGAGGATAAAAAGAAGGGGACTTATTATGTTTGTGGTGGCGGTTGCAGGAATGGAGACTGAGTACCTTCACTGACTGTTGTAACAGTAACAGAGGCTATAATTCGAAACGTTTTTTTTCAGAAATTTTTATGAAGCAGGTTTTATAAAAGACAGTGAAATTATCTTATGCTTTGAAAAGTCAGGTTAATGATGTGTGGGCTTCCGAAATGTTATACAGGGGATGCATTTTTTCAGTCAAGGGCAGTCAAAGCAGTACATTCTTGCGATATTTTATTTTTTCCCTATACACTTAAAAGTCCTTACTTTTGTGCATTCACATTTAAAGGTGGCATTTTGATATATTACTTTATCTTTACCGTTCATGACTTGGTGACCCTCCTCATCTGAACCGGTTCTCCCAATTCTCCTAATTCTGTCCAGCTGCTTAATTGGCCTCACTATGTCACTCTAATCGATCGCTGTTTATGTCGTTGTTAATTGGTATTCTGTTGATTTGATTATATAAATGATAGGAGTTCATGCATGTTTTCAGTTTTCAGCATAGGAGGCGCTTTATAACAGAATAGTTGATCATTTTCAAACGTTCTTATTTCCTGTTGCAGATCGTTATGTATTCTATGTTTCTTTGATTAAATTAGTGTACAACAATTACAGAATCATCTTATCATGTTAAAATTATACGTTTTATTTGTCACTTACAGGCTACTCAAGGATATCACACTTACCTAAAGATTCTATACCATTGGAAACCGAGTCTGAGGAATCAAGGAGAAAAAACATCCATCGTTATGGCTTGTTCTTTAGACCAGACGTCGTACCTTTTATTTGAGACAGCGCTGTTTTATTTGTTTGCTTGTGCATTGCTGCCTCCAGGATTAACAGACAGATATAAAACAGTTCCTAAAGTAACCTACAAGTACTGTCTGTCCCTACCAAATGAAGACACCTCATCAATGGACATCATTTTGATTGTTCAAAATCATACCTGGAACAAATACCGCAGTTTTTGCCAGCTTCCACGGTAGACTTATACCTTTACAGCAATCCGATCACAAAATTAGACAAAGATTCCTTTGTAACTCTGTCTAATCTTAGGAGGCTTAATCTTAGCGATAACAGCATAAGTGTAATCACAGAAGAGAGTTTCCTAAACCTCCCTTATCTAGAAGTGTTAGACCTATCCTTTAATGGTATTCGAGCAATTCCATGCAACACTTTCAGCGTGCTCAATAGTTTGAAAGTTCTAAGGATTCTTGATGTCGTTAGTTTAGAATTTGGCAACTGTTCTTGGAATGGTGTAATGAATCTAATATCTTTAGAAATGAGTTTTTACTTTAAAAACACACATGTAGATGACTTCCGAGGTCTCCAAAATATTGAAACGTTGAGATTGTGGGTTAATTATGAACGAAATGGTACCGACCCACTAATCCAGAATTGTCTGAATTTTTCTTTATTCAACAATCTATTCAATCTGAAGCACTTAGACTTGTCATTCGGAAAATTCTCCTGTCTTGAAGGTCCGTCTGTCTCTGACTCCAGTACTTTAACGAATGGCATAATTGAGTTGGACATCCGCTACAATGTAAATCTTACAGAAATCAAACCTTACGCTTTTACAGCCATGCAAAATTTGAGGAATCTTAACCTTGAATCCTCATTTGGCTTGAGAGCAATTGAAGCATCTGCCTTCGCTGGTCTTAATAGTCTTGAACGTCTTGTCCTAAATAATGGATTTCTTACCACTTTGAACGCAAATCAATTTACTCATCTGAAGAATATAACATTTTTGGATTTGGCGGGATTCATCGAAGTTCCGACCCTTTGGTCAACTACCTTTTCTGGTTTATCGAAACTTCTTTACTTGAATCTGTCTCTCAGCAGCATCAGCGAAATTGAAGCTTCGACATTTGATGACCTTTATAACTTGATTCATTTGGATCTGTCAATCAATGATCTTACGAGCATCTCTTCACGAACGTTTCGGGGCCTTAAGAGTCTTTCTTACTTAAATCTCCTATCATCTCTCTCAAAAGTCGAGTCTTCTGCTTTTCGGGAACTAAAGAGACTAAAATACCTTTACTTTTCCAACGACATGACGATTCAACCCCTTCAACCACTGAAATCTCTAACATCATTGGATTGGGTGTGTCCTTATGATAATGACATAATTGCTCCTCAGTCATTGTGTGGCATGTATTTATTCTATTATCTGAGTGTGAGCAAACAGTACAAAACTCTAGGAGATTGGGCATCAAATTTTCCAAAACTTCAAAAAATACGATTCTTCACTTATGAAGGGCTTAGTTCTCCTAAATACCCCCTCAAGTTAACGATTTTCACCAGCGACTTCATGGAAATATTTCCACACTCAACTGAGTCGCATACATTCAGCTCTATTTCTCTCTTTATACCACAAGACGTAGATTTCTTGCAAGATTTTAAGGACTGGATGGAGTTCTTATCTGAAGAATATATATCCAATTCAACAATGCCTCCAGATAAAACGGTCCGAAATCTATTGAAAAATGCCCTTCAAAATGCAACCATACGTTGCCTAAATCTAACAATTGCAAAGTACTTGATGCCAGTTTGTGATTTTAATGAACGTATTGAAGTAGAAACATTACTCTACAATAGCGGCACTGATACAATGGAAAACGTTTTTTCCTGTTTCAAGGGAATAAGAATTCTATACTTGAACAATAGTGCATCTCCGCTAAGATACATAGAGAGAGAGACATTCAGAGGTTTAGATTCGCTTCAAATCCTTGATCTGAGTAGGAATAATATCGTTTTTGTCTCTGAAAACCTATTCAGTAATTTGCCAAACCTTGCATACCTAAACATGGATCACAACTCAATTTCTGTAGACAAGGATGTCTTGGCAAACTTCTCAATGTTTTCTGGTTTTCATTTTAACTGGTATAAAGAAAAGTATTCATATTCTCGAGGCTGTTGCCGACAACTAGGGGGAACGTATTCGGCCGATCCTTTTTCTGTTGGGAAGGGTGACTGTATTTCATCACGGCAAAGAAGAAATGTATGTAATTTTTATTATCCAGAAACATCCGATCCCCATTCAATCTCAATAAGGTGTGCATTTGTAAAGAACGACAACAATGGCAAATTAAAACTATACGACCCAGACTATGATATCATGTGTAACTGTGATCCGAGTAAACTGCATGCTCTTGATATGAGAATTACTAGCATTTCTTTCACAGCATTAGATATCAGGTTCCAATCTTTAACTGATATGAGGGTGAGAGTAATTGACCGTTCCAAATATGTCGTGCTGCATGTACCTTTATTAGTTTCTTTGGATCTATCCTACTCTGAATTGAAAATTAATAATGCCCGCATAATATTTAAGCAAACTGATAATTTAAAAGTCGCAAATTTCACTCATGTACAGTTCGATAAAAGGGATGTTTATGAACAGTGTAATATAGAAACAAATCAGGCCATTTTTCAATCATTTTCTAGCTTAGAATTCTTAAATGTATCGCATTGTGGAATAACCGTACTTTGCAAATACTATTTTCAGCAGCTAACCTATTTGAAAGCTTTGGATGTATCTAACAATGAGATTAATTTCGTCGAAAAGCTTATGTTTGAATTTAACAAAAATTTGACACATCTGGATCTAAGTAATAATAAACTTTCTCATATAGAGCCCAAGACCTTCGATAATCTTCAAATGCTATCATATTTGTACTTTGAAAATAATCCTTTGAATTGTCATTGTGACTCGGTCATTCAAAGGTGGATGGCGTCTACCGAGGCACTTTCATTTACCTTAGATGGCTCTCTTCCTTGGCAAACATACCAATGCATGGAACCGAAAGCTTTATCTGGTAAACCAGTTATGATGATCACTGAACATAGAATAGAATGTTACAGGAGACATGTTGTCGCAATATCAATGATGGTATTAATAGTGCCGATTATCTTGATTTGCCGTGTGCTTTGGAAGAAACGTTGGCATCTTGTCTACAATGCATACAAGAGGATTAACAAACTGAAGCAGCTCTATCCACTTTACCATAGGATCGAGGACGAGGGTGATTATGAGTTTGATGCTTTTATCAGTTTTTGTGAAGAAGATTCCGACTGGGTTGACGAGCAGCTCCAACCGATGTTAGAAGACGAACTTAAACTCACACTTTGTATCCACACTCGAGACTTCAAAGGCGGAAATGACATATTCGCAAATATAGAGGAAAACATAAAAAAAAGCAGAAAGATTATATTCGCCGTGTCGGAAAACTTTGTTAAAAGTTCATATTGCGATTTTGAAATGCGATATGCGTTCTCGATGATGTTACATGCGCTGCATAATGAGCGTATTCTGGTGTTTATTATGTTGGAGACACATATGTCAGACATACTGAAATTCTTCGTCAATACCAAAACTTACCTTGCATGGCCAGAAAGAGATGCCAACAATGTCGAAAGAGAACATTTTTGGCAACAACTGAGAGAAGTTGTTATAGATGAACTGTGACTTTCCCCACAGAAAGTATACATTATTTTGACGCACAATGTTATAGTTGTGGTGTCAAAAGGGAGAAAGGATGTCAATTGCCAACATTAGATACGTTCCATGCCTCAAGGACTGATTCTTTGCGATGTAATGTTATTCATTCACATGTCATTAACCTTGCCCTTTGTTATCGACTAGCTTTCCGTACGTAAAAGCATATTGTCGAACAGGAAAGGTGGGGTAATGTATATTTTATGTAACCTGCAGTATACAGATGAATCAAACTTAAAATAAATGACCAACAAAGTGAAACGAGATTTTATTCATTGTAAATTTAATTATCGTATCTTTCATAAACAATTCTGTTAAATAATACTATTATCTCTAAATTGACATGGCAAAATTAGAGTTAAGGAGTTATTTTATGCATGCTGGGTAAGTTTTTAACCTGTTACTATTTTATTATGATTATTCATTTGGATACTCTCCGACGTTAATATAAAGCTTTCCAAGCCGTTGGACTATCACTTCTTCATTTCAAGCAACTTAGCATATAGCACGGAAATATCGAACAAATGCAGTGACATTGTGGACAACAATTAGCGATAGAAAATAGTAGCTTTACTTTCTGAAGCCCAGTTAAGCGATGTATTAATTTCTTTGATATAACATTTCTTTGAAATTCATGATAACAAGTATGTATGTGCGAGTACTCCACCATCTCTTCACCGTGTGGAAAGGTCACTGTTTGAAAAAACATTGTCGCAACTTATATCAGTTATTTATACACTCTTTTTAAATTCGGAGATTTAGCCGAGCGGTTTTGACTGCGATGTATTCGCTATGTGAGTTTGCGCGTTTTTAGTTAGAGTCCAGTCGAGAAATTTTAAATTCTGTTAGCATTTTTATCTTGAACGCAGGATTGTTTTAATACTTATTAGACAATAATTCTTTATGTTTTGGTTGCTCTACTTTTTGTAAGCACACGTTTACTTTTAGAAAAAGTTATAACTGTTTGGTACAACCACTAACTAATAGTGGTTCAGCATGGCTCTACGTATTAACTTTGTAAATCACAAAATGTCCCATGGACCTGGTAATGTATTACAGTAAAAACCCTGGCTCTTCCGACCATGCTTGGGGACAGAGAAAACGTTCGAACTGAGGTGTTCATTCAAATAAGGGAATCAAATCAAGACTAGCCTGGCCCGGGGGACACATTTTACGTACGTTATAACCGTTAATTAGTACTACTGGTTGCCGTTAGGGAGAGGGATTACTGTATCTTTAATGGACATAATTATTGCACCAGTTCTATGTCATATTATGAGCATTTGTCTTTGTATGAATACGGTATGTAACTTTTTCGCGTTATAGAAACTAACCCTCCGAATGCTGAAAGCAAAAAGGATACAAATTCAGGGAAATGTCACCCTTTGGTTGGCGTCTAACTTAGGACATTTCGTAAGAACAGGGGTTCTCTGCATCAGGTGAAGTTCCATTAATTTGTAATGAACAAACAAACAGTTACACGGTGGTTTATGATATTTAAGTCATATTTTTGATGGCTCATTTTTTCAAGTAAATATTACCCGCTGGTGAATGTGATAGCATTGACCCGTTTATATTCGAATCTATTATATCTCATTTATGGTGCGACGTTACGATATACATTTATATTTTACAGTAACACTAGCATTTGAACTCCTAATTGACAATGTCGACTTTTTACAACAAGAGCAAGGTTGTCAATTATAAGAACTTTATCTCCGTAAGCCGTAAAGGTAGTATTAGATCAGCGGCAATTGTCAATGTGTACTTAAATCAATCATAGTAATGTTACAGTTCCACTTTCATAATGTACTTACATAACTAATTTGACAGCTTGATAATTAACTCAATGTGTATCCTTTTGTGAAAACGATACTCCATAATAAACTATTTCTCAATGTCATCCTTTTGCTGTAGATTTATCATCATTGTATAGAATAATTTAAGATGTAATTACGTATGAATCATTACTATCCAAAACATACAAGACTTGTTCATACATTACCTATGACTGTGGAATTATTTTATCATAAATGTGAAACTTGAAAACCGAATTAACTGCCATGTGAATGACTCTTTATGATACCAACATCAATACCTGCATTACCGATATGATTATACAAATTCAAATTTGTTTAAGACCAGGCAATGATTGTTTTTATATCTGGTTATCTATCGAGAAAGGGATGCGATAGAGTGTTTAACAGGGGACAACTTTCTCAAGGAAATTGTTTGTGGATCATGTCGATGTTTGGTAACGTCATATCTATGGTCATATTTTCATATATTTCAATACTCCTGATCATGTGACACTTTGTTCTAGCTGTCCATCGATTTCGGAAACTCAGCATGCTGTCATTGTCTCAATTCACATTAGGGAAATGCTACATTTTATTAATATTGAAAAGAGTAAACGCAACACGTTTATTGAAAGAAAACTTCAGCACATGAAAAAAGTAAGGCTCACAAATCAACACATGAACAAATACGAACGATAACTAATTTGCATGTTAACAGCGACCAGCTGAAAATTCAATCTTTCACGTACACATTAGAGAAACGTGCCCCCCAAAAAGGAGTTTTTCATTTTTTTGATAAATATTTTTCGTAATGTCTAGTCTCATTTTAACAACAAATTAAGAACAATTTTAACTCTTATACCATCTGTTTTCACGGCAATCATTTAGAAGTTCAAAGTGATGCAAGGGAAACAAGTGGCATAGTAGACAATCCTTTGCAATAGTTCTATTGTTAAATATGGTCAGAGCGGAGTCTATTATTTCAATAATATTATCACCGTCAAATTTACGAAAATTTCTCAAGCGAAAGATAACGGGCCCCAAGAACTTGTGTAATACAAGATGCAATATTACGCGTGCTGTAAAAAATTTGCAAACGCGGAGATTTTTTTTTTGAAAAAAGTGTCTAAACTTGGCCCACAAGTGCTTCATTTTGTTTTGTGATTGATTATGATCGTTGTACAAAACGCAATTTACGTTTTCACTGTAAAGTTACGATGTTAATCTTATTATTCATGTTCACGGGTATGTAAACAAACCATTACTGTCTATTTGTGTTCAGTAACGTGATTCAGCTTGACCAATTAAAATGCCAAAGAAAGGTTATGGTAATATAATAGCCTTTATTTAAACTCGATAAACTGTTGAGCCTTTGGCTCTTCTCGCACAGTGTCAAGTACAAGAAAATTTACACTATGTAAAAAGCTGAAAACAAACAAACAAATAAACAAAAAAAAAAAAAAATCGAGATGCTTTCCTGATCATTTAAAATGGCACTTGCATTTTTTTCTGAATGAATGAATGAATGAATGAAGTAAAGAGCTAGATCCAATATATTTAAAAGTATTCAATATTTTAACCCCGTTGTTCATATAAAATCTTTTAAAAAAATGGGTCTTGTGCCCCTGAATATACAAATTTTCTTCTTGTTTGCAGACCTGGTATTACGTTTGTGGATCTGCTGAACACCTTTAATGACATTAAGATAATCAGGGGCAAGATAACTCATTACTTTATACATTAAAACTGATTCATTATACAAACCCTTTCACTAATTAGCAACCATCATAAAGATTTAAATAAAATATGACTTGGAGTATTAAAATCTTGATCTGAAACTACTCTAGCAACATCTTTCTGCTGTCTTTCAAAACGAGATCAAAGTGTGGTTGAAGAATTATCGCTTATGTTCGAACAATAGTCTACACGAGGTAAAATGAAACAATTATAAAAGGTCAATGGTGCTGTTTTGGTTGAAATGTTTAACTTTTTCCAAAGCATGTTATAGGATACACCTGTTAATTTCCAAATAAAAGCTACATTAAAATGAATATCCATGCCCCGAGTTTAACTCATATATCAGATACCTTGGAACGTTAGCAATCTTAAACTTTTCACACCATGTACAAATACAAAAGATGCATTTCGATTTCTTGTTACTATCAAAGAGATGCCGAAATTTTTCCAAAACTAAGTTGTGGCCTCTAACAAACATTCTAATCGGGAAATCCACTTGTGTCAACTAACAAGGTTATCAGAGATCAAATGAAATCTTGTGACAGCGCCGCAGTCATCTGCGTAGTCTTCTGCAATACACAACGAGACGGGGTCATGTCGATTTTCCGGTACAGATTCATTACCTGTTGGGACCCAAGATACGTCATGTCGTACAGAGTAATTACAAAAGCTCAGTTAGATTTGACAATTACACAGAAAAACTAACCGTATGTTCCAACCAAAACGAAGCAACCCGATACTGTGTATCTTCTCATGGGCCGGTCATAATCTTAATATTCTGTAACTCTGTAACAGCGGTCCTAATAACATCAGACGAATTAGTTTCACTATTTAAGTAAAACTTAAGCGAATGCTAAGTTTTGGTGGCAGTAAGGCTTTCATTTTTCATTATTTCATATATTATTTCAAACTTAAGGGGTAGGTACGTCACTACTTTCATCGGGGATGTAAAGTGAATTGATAAGTGTATTGGGCCTTATGAGTTGAATTTTTCGGTAAGGTTTTGAATTGCATATTATGTCAGATCAATATAAATAAATGCAGAAGCACCATAATACGCCTCATATTCAATAAACATATTTGCAGCCAATGCATATTGTTTTGAAATTTAGGAAAGTAATTTCAGAAATGTAGCTGTGTTGATGATTTGTGTTACGTAGCTGTTAATGTTTGAATCTATTCCATATTAACTAAACTAATATTTCCCCGGCTACAGTGTATTAATATATGTAATTCAAAAGCAAGGGGAGTTGACGGATGGAACAAACAAAGTTGCAAAATGCCGCATCTCTCATGCCGTAAACTAACGGAGTCAGCAAAATTGGGGAAGGTGATGCCTAAAATCAGATGCTTGAACTGTCTGTAAATGCAAATTACGCTGATACTCAAAACAGGGAAGTTTATAACTATAAACACTTGAGAGTGTGCTGATGTGAAACTGCGTCACAATAGTGACAGTATTGCAGTCTTCTGTGATACGCAAAGGCACGAGGTCGTTTCGGTTTTCCGATAACAGATCCTGTGACCCGTTTGTACCTAAAGTACGCCATGCCGTACACAGCAATTAATTAGAAACGTAGTTTGGTTTGACAATTAACAGAAAACTAACCGTATGTACCAAACAAACCGACCCCGGAACTGTGTATCTTCTCATAGCGCGGTCACAATCTTAATATTCTCTAACTCTCTGACCCTCTGTAACAGCGGTTCTAATAACAACCTTCCTTTCTGAGTCACCTTTCTATTTGTCTTTTCACCAATCAAACCATAAAAAGAATTTAAACAATTTTCACTTTGCATACCTCTATAGTAACTTTTTATGATCCTTCTTGTTTAAGCGTTTATCTTTACTTGGGAAGGTATCGTAGCATGTATATAGCTGTAGACAATAAAACCGTTACGGTAAATTGTGAGTCACCCTATTGGCCAGCCGTTCTTTGAGTTAATTGCGAGGCTAAGTATAACATTATTTACTTGAGTTCATTACTCATTACCAGACCGTCTTCGGTTGTGCATTGAGCAAGTAAACTATTCATCATATGTGTTGAGCACGGCAACTCCGGCACCTAGTTGTGGAGACCTGACGAACTTGTTTCACTATTTAATGAAAACTTAAGCGAATTTCAAGCTTTTGTGGCGGTAAGACTTTAATTTTTCATTATTTCATATATTATTTCAAACTCAACGGGTAGTTACGTTACTGTGTTCATCTGGGATGTATAGTGAAAATACTGTGTTTATCTGGGATGTATAGTGAATTGGTAGTATAAGCGTATTAGGCCTTCTAATTTGAATTATTTGGTATGATTTTGAATTGCATATCATGTCAGTTGAATGTTAGTAAATGCAGAAGCACCATAATACGCCTCATTTTTAATAAACATAGAAAGTAACGGGTCCAGCAAAAAATCGGGAAGAGGATGACAAACACCAGATGCTTGAATTGTCTGTAAATGTAAATTACGCTGATTCTCATGTTAGAGAAGTTTTTAACCATTAACACTCGAGAGTGTAAGGATGTGAAACTGTGTCATAATAGTGACAGTATTGCAGTCTTCTGTGATACGCAAAGACACGAGGTCGTTTTGATTTCTGATAACAGATCCAGTGACCCGTTAGGACATAAAATACGCGATGCCGTACAGAATAATTACGAAGCGTAATTTGGTTTAACAATTACATAGAAAGGCTAACCGTATGTTCCAAACAAACCAAAGCAACCCGGAACTGTGTATCTTCTCATGGTCCGGTCATAATCTTAATATTTTCTAACTCTTTAACAGCGGTTCTAATAACAACCTACTTTCTGAGTCACCTTTCTATTTGTCTTTTCACCAATCAAGCCATAAAAGTAATTTAAACAATTTTCACGCCGCACACTTCTACAGTAACTTTTATGATCCTTCTTGTTTAAAGGATTAACTTTACTTGGGAAGGTATCATAGCATGTATATTGCTGTAGACAATAAAAAGTAAATTATGAGCCACCCTATTGGCCAGCCGTTCTTTGAGTTAGTTCCGAGGCTAAGTATAAAATTATTCACTTGAGTTTGTTACTCATTAGCACACCGTCTTCGGTTGTGCATTGAGCAAGTAAACTATTCAGCATATATGTTTATCGTGGCAACTCCGGCACCAAGTTGTGGAGAACTGACGAACTAGTTTCACAATTTCCGGAAAACCTAAGCGAATGCCAAGTTTTGGTGGCGGTAAGACTTTCATTTTTCATTATTTCATAATTTTTTCAAACTTAAATGGGTAGTTACGTTACTGTGTTCATCGGGGGTGCATACTGAATTAATAGCATAAGCGTATTAGGCCTTCTAAATTGAACTGTTCGGTAAGGTTTAGAATTACATATCATGTCGGTTGAATGAAAATAAATGCAGAAGAACCATAATTGGCCTCAGTTTTCATAAACATTTTTGCAGTACATGTGTATTGTTTTGAAATTGAGGAAAGTAATTTCAGAAATGTAGCTGTGTTGATGATTTGTGTTACGTAGCTGTTATTATTTAAATCTCCCCCATATTAACTAAACTGATACTGAGGCACATAAACATTGTCACCGGCTTCATTGTATGAATATATGTTATTCAAAAGCAAGGGGAGTTGACGGATAGAGAAAACAAAGTTGCAAAAGGATGCATATGTGACGCCGTAAACTAACAGAGTTAGCAAAATTGGGGAAGAGGATGCCAAAATCAGATGCTGGTCTGTATATGCAAATTTCGCCCTTACTTATGACAGAGAAGATAAATAATACGGCTAGTTTTCAATCGGGTTCGAACTCAAAATATACGTCATCCAGTGGCCTAGTGGAGAGGCAGCAGACAGAACCGCTCGGCCAAATCCTATAAGCACTCGGGAGTGTGCGGATGTGAAACCGCGCCACATTAGCCTTTCATTCACCTTTATAATAAGTTTGACTTCGGATACAGAAGTGATTACCCTCAGAATGTTTAGAATATTTTGCAGAGTTGCCAAAAATAACTGCCGATAACTAAAACGTGGTTATGATCATGATTCAAGATTATTGCGTGTATGTACTACCAAAGCATTGCAAAAATGAATTTTTAATGAAAAACACATACTTCAACCTTCGATCTCAAAATGTGACGATACACGTCATCATTACTTCCAATTGTCAGCAAGCCATTTCAAAAATTTAAATTTACTCTTGCCTTTGCAGTTTCACTTCTTGTTAGTACAATATCTGAAAAGTGACGTCGAATTAAACGTGGTCGGAAAAGAAAATGCAACATAGTCGGCTCTGGAACGAAAAAGAACTAGAACGAAATTTTTTTTAACTATGAATACATGTGACCCCGTTAAATTTCAAGTCACCATAGTAGGCATAGTGAGCCCAATACAACAACATGGAAATCATAGTAAACTACTTCAAAACGAACAGAAAAAATTCAACTAAAGTTACTGATAAGGAATAGACAAATAGACACAAATCAAAGAAAATGGCCTACAGATTGAAGCAAAATGATAATTCCTGAGTAAAGGCTTAAAACGAAATGAACTACTTGCCTCTTTATAATTTGCAGGTTGACTGTTGATAAAGCATATTGCATAATATAAAAGAATTACGGGCTTAGATGATTGGTAGGTGGCAGAGTAAATTTGTGAGCATTTCTTTTGGAATACTGATGGATTGGTTTGTAACATTCAAAGACATTTTAACACGATTGGAACTAATTTGGGATAATTGGAACTTCATATTTTTAAATTTCTGAAAAGTGTTAGGTGCCATATAGCCGAATGTTGCAAAATTACAAATTACTCATAAAATTAAGTGTGTAACGTAAAAAGTAAAGCAGATGAGCTTACATTTGCGGGTTAAAACGCCCTTACTTTACCATCCAATTATCCCAAATTAGTTCCAATCGTGTTTTTTCTAAATGCAGAGGAACAATATCACATTGATTCAAACACTTTAGGGATACAGCAAAAGCATCGGCTTATAATACCGTAAAAAATAACACTATTAGAAATAGTTTTGGGATAATTTGCACAATATTTGTTCCCAATCATGTAAATTATTGTTAGATATTTAAGCAATAAAGCACACCATGGGGTGGTCACGCAAATGAACAGAAAAAGAATTGTTGATAAACTTGACACGTATTATTAACATTACAATATAAAAAAGTATGGAATTCTGTAAAACAGAGTTGGCACTGTCATTGCTTCATGAATCCTACACTTACAGCTAATAGTATCTGCCGTGTGCTTTTATCTTCTGATTATGTACAAAAGAGATTAAGTTACTGACAGGCTTTGAGGCAATGCTCTATTTCAAGAAATTGAAGAAAATGTTAATTCGCACTGTGCCTAAGATATTGAGCGCACGTGTTAGAGAGAGAGAGAGAGAGAGAGAGAGAGAGAGAGAGAGAGAGAGAGAGAGAGAGAGAGAGAACAAGATTTCTTTATAGATCCGTTGATCAGTTTAAACTCTGCCATTATTATCAAAGATTCCAGGCACCAGGGATGTGAAACTGAATCCACTGAATCCGGCGATAACCTATATCGTTTTCACCACGAACTTTAAATAGAGCATTTCGACAATAGCTAAGTTCCTATTTTCGTGTCGAGGGTCGTGAAACAGCCAGCATTTATGACACATTTGCAGTAGTCAGCTCAAGTAGAAACCATGCTCTGACAGGGGTATTTTGATCAGGAAAGAAAAAGTGACTCCTGATCATAGGATGGTAAATTCTGTCGGCAAGCTTAACTCCTGAGTGCTCATTTCCTTTCCCTTATCAAGGCGTACGTTGCATCTTATTGGATGACATGATTTGCTGTCTTTACAGATATGTTCTAAACAGTTATGGTTTGTTAAAACTGTTAGTGTTACGTGAACACCCTGTGTATTTTATAGTAATCACAATTTCCTAGTTTGCATGATTTCCTCTGGACCGAATTTGAAAAATCTTTGATTTTTTGATATTTGGATTCTGTAGTGTCGTCGTTCCAATTAAACCTTGGATCGGCAGCTGAAGTGATTTGATTTATTGACTAGTAGCGAATAAATATATTCATCATGAGCTGAGACAGTACATATAGTGATAATACTCTCGTTGTTTTGATTCCCGCTTTCAAAGAATGTTTAAATGCCATCATTCTTGCACTAAAAAGCGGAAGTCATAAAACTTTAACGAGATCATACGCCTCTTTGAATTAAATTGGATTGTAATGTAATCTTCCTGTTTTTATCATACAGTTGCTATCAAAACCTTTCTCCTTTTTGAGCAGTTATCCAACTATACTTTGGCATGACGTATCAAAAAGTATTTACAGACACTCTTTGCTGAACGTATCAAAAGCTGCTGCGATGTCAACAAAAGTGATGGATAGGGGAAAACGTTCATGACCAATAGAAGGGTGGAAGGTCACCACGCAAACACGATATAAGAGATTGAGTAATTTTGTTGAATGTTAGATGAGTAACTCATCTAAGATACAATGAAGTGCATTTCAGTAACAGCGATCTTGGTTTTATGAAAATCTGATCAAATATACATGTTACTATGATTCAAAAAATTGCGCATTTATATTCAATACGTAGTGATATGAAATGTTTTACCTATGGCAAAATATGGTCAACATTTAGTTGATTTTCAACTCAATTAGCATATCAAAAGAAATTACAAACATATCACGTAACCTATTTTTCCAAACACAACTCGCAATCCGAAATACTCAGATCAGTGTCGGCGAAAAATACTTTTCCGTCAAAAACCATTCAAGTGGCATTTAGGTTTTTGAAGTTTGTGTTATCATGTATTTACTTTGATAAGCGCCGCTGCTCAAATATATTTAATAAAAATGTATTAAAGTATATCAACAATGTTAGTTATTGTAAATTCCAGGTAACACTCTATAAGGCGAAGTGCATGACGTACCATAGCATTACCCCTTGTGTGTGTATATATATATATATATATATATATATATATATATATATATATATAATATATATATATTATATATATATCAACGTACAGTGATTTCTTTCCCTTTCAGCAAATACGTGTTAAGTACAAGGTCGTCTTAAAACAAACTTTGATATTTGACAGAAGGAAACAAGGTTAGTGTTTATTTAGTGCCATTTTGTCTATGTATATTCATATATTTATATGTCCTTGCCATATCCGTGCACATGAACTGGTGACCCTACCCCTGATAAAATAAAATTGCTCCTCCAAAACTGTCGAACAAAAATGTGCCCTACCCTTAATTGCACCAGCCGTCTCCCCGTTAATTCTGTCCTGTGCCTTAAGTGGTCTCAATATGCCACAAAAATCGATGTCTTATATGGTCCGTTAGTTGATAATACTTGAATTTGATTATTCGAATGATAGAAGTTAAGGCTTGTTTTTAGTTTTTAGGAGAGTACTAAGCACGTTTTAAACAGAATACTCGATCATCATGAAACGTCGTTATTTACTAGGAGTGTTGTAGATCGTTATTTCTTTTATGTTGAGTTATACCACTCTCCGCCTTGTGCCCAATATTCTAAACATGCTTTTAAATTTCCATAACCGAATATTTTAGAATTACCTCCTTGTTTTCTTTTGTTTAAAATGTGTTCAATTTACAATTTTTTTGTGTAAAAGGGTCCGATTTACTAAATCAGACAGTTCTTTTGTTAAAAGCTGTCAGATTTACTAGTATATCGGGCACTTTTAAGCATAAGAAAGTCACGTGATGACGAGTCAGCAACTCAAATAGCGACATATTTACAAAAAAGAAATGTATTTCACCTAAAGTACAGAGCATAGAAACTTTCAAAGGAGAAGCATCTGAATAAATTTCCAAAGTACATCCCAAAATCAATTACACGTCACAGTGGAATAACGGTATCGATTGCAATGTTGTGTACGGAAAGGCTATTGTCATCACGATAATTGGAAGCTGACATTTACGATTTCAACGTCACACATCAAAACTGAATGTGAAGTTTTCTTTCCTCTTCGGTAAAAGTTAAATTGGCAGGCAAACACGCAATACCAGACTCTTTGTGGTCTAGACATATTGTTTTGTTTGCACTTGCAGTTTCAGTTGCAGGAGCCCCTTTCTCTGACGTGGCGGTTCAACTTGGATTTCCGATTGTGGGGATGAAAGCGAAACTCTTGCTGCACTTCGGTGAGTCGGACATCTTCCTTATCATCGATATCAATCTGCGATAGATGAACTCTGTTCCCCAGTGAATCATATCAGAGAGTGGTTCGGCCATATCGAAATACAAAGAGCGACTCTGCAATTGTTTATGTGCTGCTCAATGTTTTCAACCAAAATGAGCCACACGTGATTCAATTATCGATCTGCAAACACCTGTTCACTTCACAAAACCAATCGAACATAGTTCATTAGATTCAAATCAAGCCTGCCAAGTGCTTGAAACGCCATCACACTACAATAGTAAAACATGTCAACTTTTTTTCCATTATGGATTATTTTTTATGCTTTCGTTCAACAAGGTGACAAAATGCATCAATGTTTTCCTGCCGACGCTTCAACTTATCACTACACTAAAACTACGAATCCAAACTTTCGGTGGGCAAACAAGGGACTGAAACTCGGCAAATTTGTGGTATAACACTATTAAAACTCAGAGCCCTGCAGGGCCGAGGTGTTGTATGGCAAACTGTACCGCGAAATTCCGTAAATCGCCTCCTACTCGTTCGGTCAACTATAGTTAATTAAACTAATGTACCACAATTACAGACCTATCTTGTTTTGTTTTTTTGCGGGCTACTATGGAATCTCACGCTTATTCAAAAGTTTGAACACCGTTGAAAACCCTGCCTAACGGATCAAGGAAACGAATTCATCATTATGGCTTGTTCATTAGACCAGACGTCCATCCTTTCCTTTAAGACGGTGTTGTTTTATTTGCTCGTTTGTGAACTGTTGCCCTCAGGATTGACAGACGAGGATAAAACAGGTCCTCAAGTAACCTACAAGTACTGCCTGTCCCTACCGAATGAAGACAACATCAGTGGACCTCACTTTGATTGTTCAAAATCATACCTGGAACAAATACCGGATTTTTTGCCAGCTTCCACGGTAGACTTGTACCTTTATAGCAATCGTATCAAACAATTAGACAAAAATTCCTTTATATCTTTGTCTAATCTTAAGAGGCTTAACCTTAGCGATAACAACATAAGTGTGATCACAGAAAAGAGTTTCTTAAACCTACCATATCTAGAAGTTTTAGACCTTTCCTTTAATGGTATTCGATCAATTCCATGCAACACTTTTAGAAACCTCAATAATTTGAAAGTTCTTAAGATTCTTGATGCTATAAGTTTAGAAGTTAAAAGCTGTTCCTGGAATGGTGTAATGTATCTGATATATTTAGAAATGAGTTATTATTTTGACAACTCGTCAGTAGATAACTTTCGAGGTCTCCAGAATATTGAAACGCTGAGATTGTGGGTTAATTATAAACGAAAATATTATGATCCTCTCATCTATAAATGTCTGAATTTGTCCTTGTTCAACAATCTACCGAACCTGAAACGCCTAGACTTGTCGTTTGGAGATTTCTACTGTCTTGAGGGTCCGTCTGTCTCTGACTTCGATAATCTAACGAATGATATTACTGAGTTGAATATCGGTTACAATACACATCTCTCGAAAATCAAACCATACGCTTTTATAGCCACGCCAAATTTGAGGCTTCTGAAACTTGAAAGCCCGCTTTTCTTGGATGCCATTGAAGCATCAGCTTTCGCTGGCCTTCATGGTCTAGATAGTCTTATCCTCAATGATGTAAACCTTTTAACGTTGAACAAAAATCAGTTTACTCATCTGAAGAATATCAAAAGTTTGGATTTGGTGAGTTTCATTAATTCGAAAGTTTCGACACTTTTGGCATCTACATTCCGTGGTTTATCTCACTTAATGTACCTAAACCTATCGTATAACGCAATAAGCGTAATTAAACCTTCAACATTTGATGACCTCTATAGCTTAGTCCATTTGGATATATCGCAAAACCAACTTAAGAGCATCGCTTCACATATGTTTCGGGGTCTCAGTAGTCTTTCCTACTTGACTAGTTGTTCGAATCCTGTAACCGTTTTTACCTCTGCATATAAGAAACTGAACAGGCTACAATATCTTTGCCAAGCTAATGAAATGAAAATTGACTTACTTGAGCCACAGCAATTTGTTACATCATTGGATTGGGAATGTCCGGATGTTTATGATCATATCGCCCCAGAGTCTTTTTGTGGGATTTACTTGTTTTATTATCTCAGTGTCAGCAAAGAGTACAACACTTTAAGCGATTGGTCGTCTAACTTTCCGAGCCTTCAAAAGATACGATTCCTTACCATAAGAGGTTATTATCATGCCCAATTTCCCATGAAGTTAACACCAATCAGCATCACCTACTTGGAAATATTCCCAAACAAATCAGATACATTTGTCTCCATTTCTCTCTTTATACCACAAGATGTAGATTTACTACAAGATTTTAATGCCTGGCTTAGATACGTTTCTGAAGGAAAGTCGTCAAATTTAACATTGTCCCCCGATGAAGTGGTGCCAAAATTGATAAAAAATGCCTTTCAGAATGCCAAAATACAGTCCCTAAACCTAACAATTGCAAAGCACTTGATGCCAGTTTGTGATTTCAATGAAAGTATTGAAGTAGAAACTTTATTCTACAATAGCGGCACTGATACAATGGAAAACGTTTTTTCCTGTTTCAAGGGAATAAGAACTCTGTACTTGAACAATAGTGCATCCCCGCTGAGATACATCGAGAGAGAAACCTTCAGAGGCTTGGAATCTCTTCAAATCCTTGATCTGAGCAGGAATAATATTGTGTTTGTTTCTAAACACATAATCAGTAGTTTGCCAAAGCTCAGCTACTTAAACATGGTTCACAACTCACTTTCAGTGTGCATGGATGTTTTGGCCCACTTCTCCACTCTATCAGATTTTCGTTTCGATTGGCATGAAGAAATGTATTCATATTCTCGAGGCTGTTGTCGAAAACTAGGGGGAACGTATTCGGCCGACCCTTTCTTTTTTGAAAAGGGTGACTATATTTCATCACGGCAAGGAAGAGATGTATGTAATTTTTATTATCCAGAAACAGATGAGCCCAATACAAAAGTAATAAGTTGTGCATTTGTAAAGAACGACAACAATGGAAAACCTAAATCATATGACCCAGACTATGGTATCATGTGTAATTGTGATCCGAGTAAAATGCATACTCTTGACATGAGAACTTCGAGCATTTCTTTCAATTTAACACGATATCAGCTTCCCATCATTGACTGAGATGAAGGTTAGAGTAATTGACCGTGAGCAGTGTGTGCTGCATGTACCTTCATTAATTTATGTAGATCTTTCTTACTCTACCATGACCATTAACAATGCGGAAATAAAATTTAAAGAAACGGATAATGTAAAAGTCGCAAACTTTAGCCATACACAGTTTGATAGAAGAAACGTTTATGAACAGTGTAATATCGAAACAAATCGAGCCATTTTTCAATCATTTGTAAATTTAGAATTCTTAAATGTTTCATATTCTGGAATAACCAATCTCTGTAAGCATTATTTTGAACAGTTGGCGTCTTTGAAAGTATTGGATGCTTCAAACAATGAGATTGAATTTGTTAGAAAGAATATATTTGCATTTAACACGCAATTGGAAATGCTTGATCTCGGTAGCAATAAGCTTTCCATGATAAACCCCGTAACCTTCGACAATCTGCCAATGCTATCGCATTTGTATTTTGAAAATAATCCTTTGAATTGCCATTGTGACATGGATATCCAAAGTTGGATGGAAAATACTGTGACACTTTCTTTTACGTTAGATGGTTCTCTCCCGTGGCAAACCTACCAATGCATGGAACCGAAATCTTTATCTGGTAAACCAGTTATGATGATCACTGAACATAGAATAGAATGTTACAAGAAATATATTGCCGCAGTATCACTGATAGTATTAATAGTGCCGATTATCTTGATAGGTCGTGTGCTTTGGAAAAAACGCTGGCATCTTGTATATAATGCATACAAGAGAATTAATAGACTGAGGCAGATGTACCCACTCTACTTTCGTTTAGAAAACGAAAGAGAGTATGAGTTCGATGCCTTTATCAGTTTTAGTGAAGGCGATTCCGACTGGGTTGACGAGCAGCTCCAGCCTATACTAGAAGACGAACTAAAACTCACACTTTGCATCCACACTAGGGACTTCCACGGTGGAAAGGACACATTCTTAAATATCGAGGAAAACATCTAAAAGAGCAGAAAGATCATATTTGTCGTGTCGGAAAATTTCGTAAAAAGTTCCTATTGTGATTTTGAAATGCGATACGCGTTCTCGATGATGTTGCATGCGCTCCATAATGAGAGTATTCTTGTGTTTATAATGTTGGAGAAAGTGCCACAGAAAGATATGTCTGACATACTGAAGTTCTTCGTCAATACTAAAACTTACCTTGCATGGCCAGAAAGGGATGCAAACAATATCGAAAGAGAAGAGTTTTGGCAACAACTGAGAGAAGTTGTTACAGACGAACAGTAACTTTTCCTTCCAGAAAGCAAATATTGATTTTGAACACAATGTGCCCTCGTGATGTAAAAAGGGAGATGGGTATATTGTCCGATTGTCAACGTCAGATACATTACACGCATCAAGGACTGATTCTCGATGTTATGATATTAATTTATATACAACTGAACTTTACCCCTTGTAATAGATAAAATATACGTTAGTAAGAGCATACAGTATTTTGTTTGATTATCTTGCTAGGAAAGTTCGGTTATTGTATTTACTACACTCTATATACTTGCAGTAACCAGATAGAGCGAACGTGATATAAAATGTGACAAAGTGAAACAGGATTCAAAGTTGATTTCATTGTAAATAAATAATAATAGTATTTTACATACACTTTTTATTGTTTCTTTTTCGTAAATCTTGTTAAAATAACATTATAAATCAAAGTTAAGGAGTTATTTTGAGCATACCTTGTAAACTTTATAACTTCTTACTATATTATAATGGTTTTTAATTTGCGTACAGTACGACGCTGATATTATGATTATCAAAGCCGTTTGACAAGTCATTTTTTTCAAGGAAGAAACTCTTGATACAGGTAAACGAATCTCGCTACGTCATTGTAGCTAGACTTTCCTTGTGAAGCCAGTTTAGGGTTAAGTTGTATTCATTGCTTTGATATAATGGTTATATGCGTTGTACGATAGCGAGTATCTATGTGCGAGTACCTCATGAACTTAGCAGCGCTTGGAGGGGTCGCTCACAGAAAATTGTAACAACTTACTTCTTCTATTGTGTCTCACATTTTAGGATGTTGATTTAGCCGAGCGGTTTTGACTTTGATGTCTTCGCTAGCTGTCTAGGTGCCGTATCATTTGGGTCAGAGTTAACCCTACGTACCGTGCTGTGTGTTCCCCGACCCGATTTGGAGTTGATTTCGGCCGAAAATAATTAGAAAAGGGAGCATGTCCGCCGGATTTTCCTATGAGAGTCAGCATGGCTGTGGTCGGAGGCTGTTTAACGCCGGGAACACACAGCACGTAGGGCTAGGTTATAGTATGTTAGCATCTTTTTTGCCGAATACTTTTTTTTAACAGTTAGTGAGACAATAATTTTGGTATGTCATGGTTGTTGTACTTTCTGTGAGGACATTTTAATATTTTTACGGATTTGTACCATTTGTTCATTAGCAATTGTCTTAGTGTTAATATCGTATTTTACTTTTGCTCGGCATGTGAAACTAACCATTCAAACTGCTGAGAGCAAGAAAGGCACAAAGTCAATGAAAATGTCACCCTTTCGTAGGTGTCTAAGCTACGAACTTTCAAACGTTTTAGGGTTCTCTTTGTCAATTTAAGTTCCATTTGTAATAACCAAGCAAACAGTTACACGAATATCTAAGTCATATTTTCGATGGCTCATTTTTTCAAGTAAGTATTAACAGCTGGTGAATATAATAGCATTGGCCCGTTTATATTCGATTATACTATCTTTTATTTATGGCAAAATGTTACAATGTACAGTTATTTTTAAATATTACATTAACACTAGCGTTTGACCTATTTGTTGAAAATTTGGACTTCTTACATACAACAAGAACAAGTTAAGAATGTTAATTGTAAGAACTTTAGCTTTGTAAGCCGTCATTGTAGTATCAGATTAGCAGTGATTTTCAATGAGTACTGAAATCAATCATAGTCAGTAAATGTTAAAGTTCCATTTTCTTAATGGACTTGTTAACTAATTTGACAGCTTGATATTTCATTCAGTGTAAATCCTTTTTATGAAAGTGGTACTCAATACTAAACATTTTGTTTGTATGTCATTCTTTTGCTTCAGATTAGATATCATTGCATACAGTAAGTTAAGATGTAATTACATTTGTTATGTATGTCATCCTTCCAACCTATGACCTGGTTTTTAATTAGTCTAGAACATTCTGAAGAATATGTGTTTAAGATCGTTCTCCTCCATGACATTGAATTCAATAAGTCATGTTTAGAACTTTCTAGAAGGTCAAGCGTACTACAAGTGAAGATATCTTTAGAACAATAATTGGCATATCAATAGAATTTCTAGATTGTTTTTATATTCACCATATAGAATCATTTTAGAATAAATACAGAACTAGAGTTAGGAGTTAGATTACACTTTCTTGATCACTTCAGTGTTTACTTCAAGATTATTTTGGACCTTTACATTCACGCTAGACTTAATCTGTGAACTCTGCACGGTTGGAATCAACCTCAAGCCTGCAAGCCTAAGAAAGAATTCGCACTCATCAGTGCCTGTCTATAGTCAACTCCCGGGGAGTCTAATTTAGGAGTTTTTGTGCCGTCTCAGCTGAGATAGGTAGTTTTGCTTTGCACTGTAATTTATATTGAATTACCCCTAGATTTAGTTACTAGTTTTAATAAATTTATTTTAAAGATAATCGTTGACAAAAGCTGTGCCATGTCCCCGAAACATCACACACTTGTCAATACATGACCCATGACTGTGGGATAAGTTTTATCACAAATATAAAACTTGAACATTGAATCTACTGTCATTTGAATACCACATCATGATAAAGAGGACAGTGCCTGCGTCATCTATATGATTATACAAATAAAAATGTTTTCTTTATCTGTTACTTGATCGTCTTATTTGCGGGTACAGAGAAATGATGACACAATATGTTAGTAACACACCACGTGCTCATATTATGCCGCAATTTCTTGGTTGTATGATTCGAGAAGGAGATGTGAGAAAGTGTTTTGACAGGGAAAAATCTGAGTTTTGTTTTATTGTCAGTAAATTACCATTGCAAAGCGTTTCTTACGAATATGCTTGTGTGTTTTTGAAATTATCATATGTATGAAATATGCAAGGGTGTTGCTCGTGATGTATGACTTAATTTTATAGGTGGCATGGCGGCCTTTAAACTTGAATTTTGTTGCAGAGGTAAGCCAAGTGTCAATTAATTGTCACCGTTGGTAGCACAGGATGAACGTTTTAGGGAACAGATCCACCGTGGGGGTTGACATGACACATTACGGGATGGTTCTTTTCGCCATTTCAATGATCTTAGTCTCAGCCTACTTCATGGGGAACCGAAATCCTCCGAACTGAAAACTAACAGACATGTAAATGAAGCAGACATCTATCTCTACTCATTTATACGTGGCATAATTTGATAAACATCTCACCAGTTGTTGGATGATAGCAATCGCAATATTTGATAGCAACCAGACGAATCTCTTTAAATCTTTGATGCAAAATGTCAGTCGCTACATTAACGAATATGGGGCAAACAGGTGGATAAATGAGAAACAATTACTGTGAGTGTTTGCGACCTTTAGTTGAAGAGCTGGACAGAGGTATGTAGGTGCATTTCAAATATGATCAGTTCTACCTTTGTCAGCGATACGCTGTAGTCAAAACTTCAATTTTGTTTCATGATTACGGTAAACATGGCGAATCATACGATTAGATCATTCATATAATATATTATATGACTGTATAATTATCTGTCGATAGCAAATACATTTTGTCACTTGACCAATTTGTATTAGTATACCGTGTGCTTAATGTATTGAACATTCCTTTCTGTATCTTTTATAAGCGACACTACTGATTAAAGTCTCCAAAATCATTTTCCGAACGAGACACCATGTTAAGATCGAAGGAAGCAAATGTTTCCAACCCATGAAGTAATCAATGACATACAAATTCATGTCCAATTACAAGCTGTGATATGGTTTATTTACTTGAATTCGTTTGTCTTGTTGGCTTCTCTTTCTGTACACGTGTGTTTTAATAACATGAAAACACTTGACTGTTGATGAGACCTTCATGAGACCTGAGACCTTGTTCAGTTACTTGATTCTACTATGGTTTGACCGCTGAAGGAAAAAGCGCCAAGACGGTTTTGCTTCCATGAAGACCTTTATCAGAGTATGAAGGGAGGTTTCATTTCCTACCTTCCATTTGGAAACTTCAAGAGACAATGGCAAACCTCTCAGCATAATTATGAATGTATTATGGGGCATTGTATGTTCAATTAATATCGTATCACCATGAGATAAACGCATGATCGTATCAATTGCAGTTTCGTTAGTTGGATTTTCCTCAACTATATTTGGCTTTAGTTTGCCGAGACGTCATATTCTACATCTACATTGCAACGCCCTCAAACAAGAACCCAACAAAATCCATGAAAACACGTGTATGCAGACTGTACACATCAAGTAGACATTAAGGTGCGAATGACTTCCAGCTGAGGGGGAAATGACCTTACTGGCACTTCGATAAGGCAAACTGTTTAACTCAGGGTACACGCGAGCTTATTACTTTTATTTGGCAATAATTTGCAGTTGAAGATCGATATAAACATACATGACCGTGACCGTATTCAATTCAAAGAAGAGCAGTCTGTCGGAGGATCTCTGTAGGTACGGCATTTTTGTTTATCCTGTTATCGTCAGATTTACTGATTTGGAAACCAAAGACTGCATATGTATGTATGTATGTATGTATGTATGTATGTATGTATCTATCTATCTATCTATCTATCTATCTATCTATCTATCTATTTTGTTCATTTAATGTTTTACATTAATGTTAGGCTGAGATATCACTCTGATCCTAGCAACCAATCAGTGGCATCATTGAAATGTCGCAGCCGCCCCTTTTGATTTTGAAGTCGCCACAGGTGTCAGGACGAACAGCAGGTGTTCACATGAATGAGTGGACAGCATTGTCCGCAAATATAATCAACTGTTGTTTGTGTGCATGAAGACCGTCGGGCGAAGATGAGGTGGTATTTCAGAGGTCTACCTTTAATTTACTTGTGCCGCAATAAGTAGGTATATCAACCTTGCACTGCATCATACACTGACAAGTATAAAAACTTTTCACAGCCGAAGGTAAACTCATTCAAACTATTCTATCTATTGTTCCCTAACCAGTAGGTTTACGTAGATCATTTGTGCGGAAACATTTCTTGGACAATGATCGTTGTTTTCAATACATTCAAACTAAGGAACAAACGATGGTGACACCTATGCGATATTAATTACGTTGTTAGTTCTCCGTAAACTGAGCATCTTTGTATACTTCATATGTGGATATTTTTGCAAAGACGTAAGGCAACTGAAAATAGACTGTAAAGATTGGTCATACATTTTATCGAAACTTTTGTGAGGAAAATGGAGATATTCTACGCTTCTTGGCTGTAGTATAGTACAATACAATAGAACCTGACATTGAAGTGACGCATTTGCTTTACTTCTGATAGAACCGTGTCCTGCATGAATATTTGACGGGATACCTTATCCATCTTTCTCTGTTTCTCACGTTGCTTATTTCTGGCACCTTTTCATAAATAGAGGGATTGTTCATGATGAACGATATGTTTTTCTGTTTGTTAGTCAGCCAATCCAACTTTTTTATAATTTTAAATTTCGACTGATTGATAAAACCACGCAAATATTGCTACCTTCTTCATTTAAATACAACCGGGGAATAAAGGTTTAATACCGTAGGAGTCACGCATCAACTTGGACGTCTCCATGGTAATAGATACTTTCTATGGCATTGCTGAGTAATGTTTGTGCCATAAACTTGACTCCGCCACGTCTATGGCATAAGTGATAGTCTTCTATGTAAATTTACATGGAAGACTATTAGAGGCCATGTATATTAACATTCATCAGTCAACGCCAATCCTGGAAGATATCAGATACCACCTATCTATCGTGACATCATGAAAATCAGTTTACAGTTAAATGTTCACACTTAACACATTTTCTGTGACAATGAAACGTTTTCACACCTCTAGTTTGTTCATACCTCCAACTTTTTAAATCCCTGCATTTGGATATTTCTGTCAGATCAAGCGCGGACAACACTGATGAAGGAGAAGTGATTTGTTCAAAACATGTCCGTTTGCTAATTCATATTTTTCTTCATAGTCTAGTGAGTACTAGCAATTTATACTAAAATCCATGAGTGTGCCAGATTTTATTTCAATCCACTTTGGTGTTATCGAGATACCAAACAGAAAAACATACATTCACATGCACAGAGAGACTGATACGTGCGTGCGTGAGTGCTTGAGCGAAACAAGGGAACTGAAAATGTGCCAATAATTTATTTACTTTTTGCTGTTTGAAAACGTGACAAAAATGATATGCATTGATACAAGCTCTCATGGTCTAAATCATTTTCATATGTTGGCTCAAAGTTGTCCCTGGTACATTGACTGCATCTGACATTGAAGTGACCGGCCATTCCCTCAATTTGCGGGTCCATCAGTATGTCTACCATATCAATGCTTTTGTGACCAGAAACGGTATGATAGTTTTCATTACGTTGACAAAAAATCTTAATGATAACTTAATTGTTTTTTTCAAATGCAAGAGAGATAGCATCGTTACATTTTCATAGGCTATTCAGACTATCAGGGAAGGAAAATTATATCATTAGTTAAGCTTTGTCTTTATTCAATTTAAAGACATTGCATTGATCGATATATTTTAAATTTTCTATCTGAGATTTAGGAGAAGTATTAAAATTATGATGACTTTGTCGATGTCATCGATGATACCGAGTTGTCGACAGCATAGCTCTACGTGCGGTCAGTATACCGTTTTAGCCCGGGCATGTCACAAGAAAGAGGATCTGAAAGACCGCTATTGGCATCCGAACACTTGTTGATATTTTTATGAGTCGAGTACAGCCGTCCCATGAAGTGAACTTCTGTTGGAGTTCGAGATGTTATAGGAAACATTTGTGAGTTTTTGATGACCATCGCATTGTATCGAAGTAGTGAAGCGATATTTTTGCGAACACTCATTGAAATCAAATCGAGGTGTGGCAAAAGATAATTAGTGTTTTCACCGTGTGTGATTAATTTCACTTTTCACGCTACATTTTCCCCGTTATAGTCACAGTCTTCCAGCTAGACCAACTCATGTCAATAATTTTAGTCATTCGATTGAAAATGCTAAAGCAGTCATAGTAACACCAGAGCAGTATACGCAGGTCTTAAGGAAGTGTTACATCAGAATTTGATTTAATAAGCTCGATGACATCTGGGGTATAAAGGTTTATTTATTTATTTGCAACGAAAACAGAGTCAAACACAAATTCATAATTTGAAAAATAATTTGATACTATAATTTAAATATGTTAATATTAATATAATATTAAATAATTGCATATGGTTTAAACTAAGAAGAAACTGGTAAACTGTCTTTTGAGTGCTTGTTCCTCTAATATTCTTAATAACCTTGTACTCTGATATTTCTTTAGTTTGATGTTTCAGAAATATGGCAGTACTTTAAGTCACCAAACTTAGGATGTGACCAGTTGGGCTCAACATGTGTTTATCACGTTTGCATGACGTCAAGTTACTACATTCCAATGGACAGGCAAAAGATATGACCCGTCTACCTGATATGGTTCGTTCAGAGATCATCCGAGCTTCACTCTGACTATCTTTGTGAAGGGTTTACAAACTAGGTTTGCATGTGGAAGTAAGCTTTAAGATGAAGTGATCCGATGTTGTTGATGTCAACCCTAGATTTATATAGGTTATCTCTTGATAACCACACAGCATAAATCTTTATTATTGCGTAGCCAAGGTCAGGACATAGACAGGTTCCCTTTTTGTTGATAGGTAACATGTACATACCAAAGTACGCTGCATGAGGTTACATACCCTTGTGTTAACTTTTCAAAAACACAGTTTAGCTATTGGAGAGGGTAGTACCGATTAAACATTTAACTCTGCCGAAGCATATATTAATCATTCGAACTCGATTTGACAAACGCGACTAACTTTATATACACTCTGGTATGGGCTTTGCAGCTGCGTCATGATTTGCAAGCATGGCTTCCGGCCATCGAAAAGATTTTAGTCACACATTATTTTATTCATGGGTTTGGCCGGTGTTAGCGGGAATTCAGTGCATGAATCGTCATTCTGATGAAATAAAGTTAACACTGCTACATTTCTGCCTTGTTATACTCGCAAAAATTATTCTTACTAATACTATCGGAGTCAACGTCGTTCTCCGGTTTGACATTTTTTGGTTGGTTTGAATATATTGGAATCAGCACTGTTACGTTTGATCGTTCAATGATGCCGCATCAAAAAAGCAATTGTTGGTTCAGGAAACCAGTTAGAACTAATCCTGCTTTTATTACATTTCATTAAAACAATTCTTATGTTAATATCAGTAGTCAGTAGAGTTGCTGTTTCCTGTTGAGCTCACATTTCGGTCAGAAGACGAACTGTGAGTTATTTCGGTATTTAGTAAAAGAAGTTGCAATGTGTAGCTTTTCAAGTATTACTCTATTATCATCTATATTGAAATATTGATATTTTATTCAGACACGATTCTTTACTTTGGTTATAAACTGATAGCATACTGATGATGGTGTAAGGTTTACTTTCTTTTTTGTTAAATTGTATGCTTACATCAGTAAAAGCTTTCTCGGTATCTTCCTTTTAAAACTCGCTTTGGTATATTTGATTGTGTAATACCAAATGGTGCACAATATTTCTGCGCGCTCAATGATCTAAGTAAGAACCCTTGTTGTGATTGGTTAAGACACAAATGTTCTACCAACTAAAAATATGTTTAAATTTTTGGACATGCAAGGCAATATCGGGGATGTTGTACATAATGCGCCTTAAAATAAATCATTTGTTTGCCGTCCACGAGAGGGTTAGTTCTTTGGCGAAATCTGAAAAACAGACACAGATCGTCTGCTCGAAATTACGGCGCGCCGTTCTCTTCCTTTGTCTGCAATAACACATTCAAAGTGCCATCACGCAGCAGTTGACTTAAATATCGCAAAATGCAAATGTCGTACGATCGTTTCAATACAAATCAGACTACCTATCGTAAAAGGGTACATCAGCCGCCGTACCTCCTATTTCAGCGGACTGTAGTGTACCGTAAGATCGATCGACAGTTTCACCACGACGACAAGTTGATTTCTCACTCAAAGTTGTTTATGTCGGCGGAATGGCGTGACATTGTTTTGGTCTCCATAAAAGACGGATCGAAAGCAATCCTCGACTGGTTTTGTTTCGAATGTGGAATGGAACTGAATGTCCACCAGCTTTTCCGCTATTCGCGATTGATCACGATATTGGATCTGTACCGGTGCAAGCAGGCACAGTGAAATGTTCGTTTTTGAATGCTCCAAATAGTTCGTACGCAGTTGAAGTTGCTCGCTCTTTGGACATTTGTTTCTGCTACCAAAGGTCAGGGTTATTTTATAAGTCCGGATTTGAATTCAGTTGTCAAAACCAGAGGCTTGAATGGCCATTTAGCACTACACATGCATAGGCTGTCTTGACAAGCAGATGGTGCTGATCGCTGAACGTCATGTTTCTTTCATTAATATACAAAACTAAATATTTATCCGCATTTTCCGCAAGAACGATGACGATAAAACCTGCTTGTGTTACAATGCATACTAAAAGTCATACAAATTCATATGAATTTATGGCTCAGAAGACAAGCTGCAACAACAACTGCGCATGCGACAACAAATTTAAGGCAGTGGAGTCCAATGTCGCACGTGCAGCTATATTTAGTAATAAAGCTGAAATCGCGATTGAGTACAGGATTTGATGTAAAGAAGTGGTATCTCGAATTTCACATCACAACAGAGAACCTCCCTAACGTCCAGATTCATAGTAGCTATGCCAGTGGCAAAGTTTATCGCCAAACTGTTTACAATGTCATCAGATTACTTGCTGCTTTGCTAGTCATTTTGCCATATGGCTGGCCTGGGCTTCTTTCTGTCTCTGTAAAGGAGGATTTTCAATCAAGCCTGTTATGATTTGTTCAGCTACCCGCACTTCTTACTACAACAATTGTAATTGTATGAAAGAGACAGTTGTTTCAACTTTTACCAACATGTTTAGCATTTGTTTTCTGAGTGACAACAACATACTTTGTTATACGCAGTAACTTTTTAGCAGTTTAATATTTGAATTTAAGAACACTTTTGAAATTCATAATGCACAGGTTTCGTTGTCAAAGCAACTATTACCATTCGCTTTTTATCGCGTTGATTTTTATCTCGTTATCTTGTCTTGGCCGGCATTGACTCATGGCTCGCCTGGGCTTGCTGGGAGGTACTGAGAATCTTCAAAGTATTGACTACACAAGATGTTAAGAGTTCGTTGATACTACCTAGACTTTATTTCTCAGTAGACATGCTTGACAGGTGCCATCGTCCAGGATACGCTTCCCCAATTATCTTAATTAAGAGCACAAGAAGCACTGCATAAACGTAGCAGTTGAGTTTTTATACTAGTGACCAATAAAGCGATTGGAAAGTTTAAGTTTATGGGATTGATCTATGTTGTGTGTTTTTTCTGTGTTTGTTTTCATGCTTGCTGCCTGGTTGGGTTTTCAAAAATCCAAGGACGCCAAACAAACAATTTTCTCTAAATGGCCTAATGCAAAATTAACTTGGTGTAACTCATATGAAACTGTCGAGTGAGACACAGCCTATTAGCACGACAGCTGGTAGGGAAAGGATTTTCGAAAGTGGATTAGTGAAATCATTTAAGACATTCTATAATCATGGTAGATCTGGTGAATTTTTATCAAAATATGACATATTTGTTTCTCAAAGGATGAGAGACAGCCTACCTAGCTTTGGCGTACGACAGTAATTTCTTGACTTTTATACCAAATTGCACAGAATGTGTCACTTTAGATCAGTCTTTACTGATGTAGCATTCTAGCAGGGTACGATAACCCATTCCAGGCGGCTGGAGCAACCACTAAATAGCCGTTGATTGGACTTATTTTGTTGTTTATTTTAAATGACACACACAACTTGGTTAGAATTTATACCTCCCTACTCATTGTATGTACAGGGGTTAACCTCTCACCGAAAGAGAACTTCATCAGAGTACGGAGGGAGGTTTCGCTTCCCACTTTGGCAAAGAAAGGAACTATTCTCCATCCATGTATTTACGGGTAAAACAAGTTTGGAATTTCAAAATATCTATCCATATTCCATATTTGTTTGTAATCGTCAACGGATAATACTAAACAATTTGAAACGTATATTATAGTCAACGTATTTATTTCCAAATATTGGAACAGGGAGATCTTCCTAAGAACTTCATATCTGAAGAGATTTTTAAGTGGAAGTACCATGTAAATATCGTTTCTTTTGATGTAGAAACCTGAGATTTTGGTTCAATACGTTTCATACTGTAACAAGTAAGTCAAAACTGGTGTTGGCGCAAATGTCATTTGGTACCTATCAACCAATCAATTTAATCTACAAGTGTTATCGAGGTCATCAGCCGCCCTTATCAGATATCCATAATCAAAACTCTCCACGAGAGGCGCAAGCTACCACCAGATCTCAACAGGCACCCTATGAACAGCAGGTGTTTTCATGATGAGCGCACAGCGTCGTCTGAAAATGTGATCAACTGTTGTTTACATACATGCAGATAGTCGAGAGATGGTCTTTCAGAACCGGTACCTACAATTAACCTGTATGGCAATAATTCAGCGTATCACACCCGAGCATCGTTAGATGCACTGACAAACGTGATCTTTTCAACGGGCGGAGGTAAGCTCAATCAAAAGTATTCTATCTCAAATTCCTCAAATTCTAATTCAAATTCCGATGATGATGACGTTATCCTTACCGTATCATTCATTTATCTGTAAAGTTATTATCGCCCTTGTACATTAAATACATTAATTATGCAAAGCTCGACGTAACTGAAAGCATTGTGAAGAGGTATGTACACGTACCTAAACGCAATCTAGGAGTGTAAAATTTGACCCCAAGCTTGCCAAATATGCAATCTTTGTAATTTATCGGTGCCTGATAGTGCTTACTTTGCAAGCTGAAACTGGTTCCAGCTTTGGTATCAGATTACTTTTTTGTAATTTGGGATTGGCCAAAGATTACGTATTTTGTAACCTTGAACTTGCCAAATGGTCGCAGTTTTTTGCTAATTGTACTGAAGCTAGATTATATGTTTTGCAATAAAAGGGAGCGTAAGATCCTGATCAAGTGTTTAGAAATGTCACTATTTTGAAATAAGGCTTATTTCATCAAATGACATGCTTTTGTGAGCCGTCTGACAATTTGCTCCCGATATCCACTATTAAAACATCAGTGTTTCTAATCTTGGCTAATATTGAACAAATATGTAAAACAACTGTGAATATATGTAACATCGATATCAAAATCATCGGTGGAAACGTCCAAGTTCCTTAGCTTGCAGCCAGCAAATTTTGGTTAAACAAATGATTGGAAAAAAACTGATCTAGGGCAGTCCCACATTGCTCAAAAGGTGATCTGAAACTGGTCCAAGATTTAGATACCTTGGTAAATTACGACTATACACTTTATTGACATAAATGTATGCACAACTGATCTGGAAACAAGGTCAAGTACTAAGTGCCAAGCCAACTGTGCCATAAAGATAGTCACAAGGCATAACTATACTTGCTGGTCAGCTGTGATATAATCGGGTACAAAGGATGCCTGACACATCAGTGACACATTTGGTATCAATTCCTGCCTAATTATGTCCTGCATAAAGATTTCTCTTTGATCTTTCATTTTAGTAAATACAGTCGCTGATCTCTGAATTTCAATCAAGAAATTGACGGATTGATCGTACTAAATTATACCCATGTCTATTTATTCAGTCAAGTCCTCTGGCACACGTTCGTTTGTTTCAAAATCGGTTGCCATTTCGACTAGGTGACACTGAAAACGATCAAAATCGCTCATCTTAAATTTGGTGAAACACAACTGGGGAACATTCGTTTAACACCGTTTAACGGATGCATAGATTTGGATTACTTGAGAGACAATGGGACAGGTAGCGGGGTCAATATTCCAGTCGATTCATTCAAATAGTAAATAGAAATTGGGCTAAAGATATATTTTTAACATTAACCTGATGGTGATGAAGCGCTTTTGTTCCTCTTCGGCATTGTTTTACAAACATTATCACAATGTTTATTATCTTCGAAAATACCCATTTCCCTTAATTTTAGATTGCAAAATGGGAGATTACAACCCAATTTCTAATTTTTCGAATTCCTATATCAGTGTGGGCTTGGTCTATTCTATGTAGAGACGGAGCACTAGTTGAGTGATCATGATATCTTGCTTGATGAATGTGTACTTTCCCCGAGAATATTATGATAAGGCTCATGATAATTTCATGGGCACTCGATATTTGCTTTTCTTTAAGTCGTGAATGAGCTTATCCCTGTACTTATTACCGATAGTATTTCTGATAGACGTGAAAGGTTTACTATTCATTTTACCCTACCATTATTCCATTGCCGTACGATTATTCTGGCGGCAAAATTAATATATATTGAGTCGATCAATGAGGTCTAACGCTCAAGTACATTATAAATCAAAATGAATTTGAATAATTTTATTCGGCCACAGGAAGTCGTCCTCTCTTGAAATGTCATGCCCATCAAGATATTCAACATTGGCATTGTCAAAGTTGCTCACCTTAACCTCATTTTTCAGGCAAATTCAGCTCCCGCTGCTCATATTACAGCGGTTTGCATTGAGCCATTAGGAACATCGGTAACTAGACATGTTGTCCAATTGAGGAGTTGAAAACTGTCAGGTGTAACTGTCAGTTAAGCGGTACTCTCAGTCGATCACAAAGAAATCAACTCTGCGAAAGTTGAAACATCGTCTAGCAGGAGGTTAGACCTAGTCAAAAAAACTCTGCCCAATCAGCACACACAACTCATTTGCCTCCCAGTTGAATAAAACATAAATCTTCGACGAAGACTTTCACATTACAATTGTTTACATGTTATATATCTTGTACCTTGTAGCAGACGATTCAGTTTGTAACTTTCTCTACCTGACCGGGCTCACGTCAGTAAAGAAATAATGAAGGAAGTTAGGGCATATTTTCAGTTTTCAGATTTCAAACATCATTTTTGATTATCCGCCTATAGTTACGGATTATGTCAAAAAATTAAATGTACTCCACCATCCTTACTGATCTATCTTGGTATGCCATATATATATATATATATATATATATATATATATATATATATATATATATATATATATATATATATATATATATATATATGCCAAATATATATGTAAGTATTTCATTTGTAATTTGCAGAGTGCCGAGACATACATGGTTATCCATTGGTTACAATATCTTTGAAAACCGACGTTTAGGAATCAGGAAAGAAAAATACCATCATGGCGTATTCTTCAAACCAGGCATTATTCCTTTCCCAAGAGAGATTGCTGTTGTGTTTGTTCGCATGTGCATTATTACCTCCGGGATTAACTGCTCAAGGGAAAACAGAAGTAACCTACAAGTACTGCCTGTCCATACCGAGTGAGGATTACACCAGTGGACTAAAATTTGACTGTTCAAAACTGTACCTAGAACAAATACCTGACTTTATGCCAACTTCTACGGTAGACTTGTACCTTTACAGTAACCTCATCACACGATTAGACAAAAATTCCTTCCAGCCTCTGTCTAATCTTAAAAAGCTTAATCTCAGTGATAACAAAATACATGGGATAACAGAAGAAAGTTTCTTAAATCTGCCGTATTTAGAAGTGTTAGACCTATCCTTTAATGGCATTCAATCAATTCCATGTAACTCTTTTATGAAGGTCAATAATTTGAAAGTTCTTAGGATTCTTGATGTCGTAAGTTTGAAATTCGACAGCTGTTCTTGGAATGGTGTGATGTATCTGACAGCTTTGGAAATGAGTTATTATTTTGAAAACACATGGGTAGATTATTTTCGGGGTCTCCAAAATGTTGAAATGCTAAGATTGTGGATTAATTATGAACGAAATGATACCGACCCTCTTATCCATAATTGTCTGCATTTATCATTATTTAACAACCTAACAAACCTGAAGCACTTAGACTTGTCGTTTGGAAAATTCTCGTGTCTGAAGGGTCCGCCTGTAACTGACACTATTACGGCAAATACCAATGTAAGCTATCTTGATATCCGTTTCAATATAAATCTGACAGTTATCGAACCTCACAGTTTTACAGGTATGCAAAATTTGAAGCATCTTAATATTGTAAATTCATTTGGCTTGAAAGCTATTGAAGCATCCGCCTTCGCCGGTCTTCGTAATCTTGAACGTCTTGTTTTCAACAGTGGTTCTCTTAATACTTTGGACACAGGGCAATTTACTTATGTCAAGAATATAAAATTTTTGGATTTGGCGGGAACTATCAAAGTGGCAACCCTTTCGTCATCAACCTTCCGTGGTTTATTCAACCTACTTTATCTGAACCTATCGCTGGGGCCAATAAGTATTATTGAACCCTCAACGTTTGATGACCTCCACAATTTGATTCATTTGGACCTGTCATTGAACAGTCTTACAAGCATCGATTCACGTATGTTTCGCGGCCTTAAGAGTCTGTCTTACTTGAATCTTTTATTGTGTCCTACCACCGTCGAGCCCCATGGCTTTAAGGAACTAAAGAGGCTACAATACCTCAGCCTATCGAACGACATGAAAATTGACGCACTCGAGCCAATGAAATTTCTGACCACATTGGATTGGGTATGTCCTTCATCGTATGACACTATAGCCCCGAAATCTTTTTGTGGCATGTACTTGTTTTATTATCTCAGTGTCAGCGACCACTACAATAGTTTACTCGATTGGGCGATTAATTTTCCGAGCCTACAAAAGATACAACTTTTTGCCGTGGAAGGTTTTTCTTCTCCTAAATTCCCAATGAAAGTAAAGATAGACACAACGGACTTCTTGGTAATATTTCCAAATTCGTCGGATACATTTCTCTCCATTTCTCTCTTCATACCTCAAGATATCGATTTATTGCACGATTTTAAAGACTGGATCAAGTACTTATATGAAGGAACGCCGTCAAACTTAACGATGCCCCCAGATGAAATGATTCCAAATTTAATAAAAAATGCTCTACAAAATGCTAAAATATATTCCCTAAATCTTACAATTGCAAAATTCTTGATGCCTGTTTGTGATGTTAATGAACATATCGACGTAGAGAATTTATTCTACAACGGCGGCACAGATACAATGGAAAACGTTTTTTCCTGTTTCAAGGGAATAAGAATTCTGTACTTGAATAATAGTGCTTCCCCGCTTCGATACATCAAGAGAAATGCCTTCAGAGGCTTGGAATCGCTCGAAATCCTTGATCTGAGCAGGAATAATATTAAGTTTTTTTCTGAAAACATGATCAGCGATTTACTGAATCTAGATTACTTAAACATGGTCCACAACACACTCTCAATAGACGAAAGTGTTTTTGCTAATTTATCTGCGTTGTTAGGTTTTAGTTTCAATTTGAACGAAGACATGTATGTATATTCACGGGGCTGTTGTAGCGAACTAGGAGGGACATCTTTGACCAAACAATTTTTGTTTGGATCAGGCGATCATATTTCACCACATTCGAAAAGTGAGGAATGTAATTTTTATTTTCCACCAAATTCCCCCTTCAGATTCTTCTCTTGTGCATTCTTAAAGAACGACAAAAACGGCAAAGTTAAAGGTTATGATTACTACTCTGATATGATGTGTAATTGTGATCCAAGTAAGATGCATACTCTTGACATGAGAAGTTCTAGCATTTCGTTCATAGAAAACGACGTCAGGTTCTCGTCTTTGACTGTAATGAAGGTTAGAGTAATTGACCGCGGTTGTTGTGTTGTATTGCATGTACCTTCATTAACTATTATTGATCTATCGCACTCTAAATTGAAAATTAACAATTATGGTTTAAAATTTGAGGAGCCCTATAAAGTAAAAATAGCAAACTTTAGCCATGTGCAGTTCGATCGAAGAAAGGTTTACGAACAGTGCAACGGAGAAAAAAATCAAGCCATTTTTCAAACATATGTAAATTTAGAATTTTTAAATGTATCACATTCCGGAGTAACCGTTCTCTGTAAGAAATATTTTTTACAGTTGACGTCTTTAAGAGTATTGGATGTATCGAATAATGAGATTAATTTTGTGGAAGAGAACACATTTGAATTTAACAAACATTTGGAAACCCTAAATCTTAGCAACAATGACATTTCACTGATAGACCCGGGGACATTCGATAAACTGCCAAGGCTATTAAATTTATACTTTGAAAATAACCCTCTGAATTGTCATTGTAACTCGATTATTCAAAGCTGGATGGAAACTACAAAGAAATATTCATTCACGTTTGACGGTTCTTTTCCTTGGCAAACATATCAATGCATGGCACCGAACGCTTTGTCCGGTAAACCAGTTATGATGATCGATGAACATCGCATAGAGTGCTACAAGAGACCTATAGTCGCAATGTCACTCTTACTGCTAGTTTTGCCGATAATCTTCATAAGTCGTGTTCTTTGGAAAAAACGTTGGCATCTTGTTTATAATGCATACAAGAGGATTAACAGATTTAAGCAGCTCTACCCACTCTACTTTCGGTTGGAAGACGAAAGAGAGTATGAGTTCGATGCTTTTATCAGTTTTTGTGAAGGAGATTCCGATTGGGTTGATGAGGAGCTCCAACCAATACTAGAAGACGAATTAAAACTCACACTTTGTATCCACACTAGGGACTTCCACGGCGGAAAGGACATATTCGCAAATATCGAGGAAAACATCAAAAAGAGTAGAAAGATAATTTTCGTAGTGTCGGATAATTTCGTGAAAAGTTCCTATTGTGATTTTGAAATGCGATACGCTTTCTCGATGATGTTGCATGCGCTGCAAAATGAGCGTATTCTTGTGTTTATTATGTTGGAGAAAGTGCCCCAGAAAGATATGTCAGACATACTAAAGTTCTTCGTCAATACTAAAACTTACCTTGCATGGCCAGAAAGGGATGCCAACAATGTCGAAAGAGAACAGTTTTGGCAACAACTGAGAGAAGTTGTTACAGACGAACTGTGATTTTCTTTACAGAAATTATATACTTGTTTTAACTCACAATGAAACACTAATGATTTAAGAAGGGAGGAGAAGAATTCGACCCATTGTCAACGTCAGGTACATTGCATGCATTCAGGACTCAATCTAACGATTTTCTTTATTAATTCACATATGATTAAACTTCGTTCTTCAATAAATGAGATAGCCGTAAGCTTAATAATATCCATTTCATTTTGTTATATCATCTGAACAAGAAAGATAAGATATTGAATTTAATTGTGGCATATTATGTAACTTGCAGCGGCCAGATCAAGCAAAGTTAAAAAAATGATAGACAAAGTAAAACAAGATTTTACTCATTGGAATTTTTATAACGGTAGCTGACGCACTTTTTATACTTTTACATTCTTAATACATGTTGAATATACTACAAGTGGCATCTTAATGAGGATGGCACAATTAGTGTTAGGAAGTTATGTTTCCCATACTGTGAAGGCGTCGTTACCTGTTACTTTAAATGTTGTTATCATTTTTAATTGGAATTTAGCTTATACTTATGCTTTCCTAAGATCGAACAATCGTAGTATATTTTGAGACAACAAATTTCACTACAATGTATTGATTATACTTCGTGACGCCTTGTTCAGCGAGGTATTCATTGCTTAGATATAAAGTTCATGTGTACTTTTTGATAGCGAGTATGTATATGCGAGTACTTTATGAACTTTACTGCGTGTGGAAGGGTTGCATTTGGATGAATTGTAGTAACATTGCTCTGTTTTGAACCGCTCTTTGTTAGGGTGGATTTAGAAGAGCGATTTTGGTTGTGCTGTCTTTGCTAGGTGACCAGGTGTTGCACGGTGTGGGTTCAAGTCTGATTGAGTTGTTCTTGTATTCTATCAACATGTCAATACTTTTATAAAAAACATTATGGCTAGGCTACGGCTGCTGTACTTTCTGTGAGCACATTTGATACATTTATGCAGAGAAACACCATTTGTTCATGAGTACTAGTCTTGGTATGAGTAATTCACTTTCAAAGTTTTTGTTTTACGTTTAACTGACCCTTGGAAATGCTGAGAACAAAACGTTTATATAATGTAGGGAAAATGTAGCTCTTTTGTAGAAGTCTAAGTGAGATTTTCTTAAGTTTTTTGGTTATTGTGTGATTCTAAGTTTCATTTGTTATAACCAAGCAAATAGTAACACGGCGGGTTTTGCAATCCAGTTATAAATGTTGATAACTCATTTTTTCATTTTAGTATGAACTGCCGGCTAATTTAAAAGCATAGACCTTTAATATTGGAATATAATCTTTCATTTACGGTATAATATTGCAACCTACAAATTTTTAAAATATTATAGAATATTCGCATTTGAAATTTTTGTTGACAAGGTTGTATTCGTACATACAATAAGAATAAGGTTTTAAATCATAAGACCTTGACCTTTTTAATCCGTCATTGTATTATAAGAGCCGTGATGAGTTCTGATATCAATCATAGTTAGAGTTACAGTGCATTGTTCGTAATATACTTAAGTAACTGACGTTACAGCTTGATATTTCACTCAATGTATTACCTTTTAGGAAAGAAGTATTCCACAATAAACGTATTTTTCTGTGTGTTACCGTTTCCTTTAAGATTAATGATAATTGTATGGAATAAGTTTAGATGTAATTACATTACTGAGTCATTTTTCAAAATAAATAAAGCTTTCCGATAACAACCACATGTCACAGACTTGTCCATAAATAACCTATAACCGTTGGATAAATGTTAGCAAAAATATAACATTAGAACGGTGAATCCATATGAATGTCACATTGAGATACGTGGAACAATACCTGTGTTACCGACATGATGCTAAATATTCAAAGTTGTTTAAGACCAGGAACGATTGTTTTTTAACTATTACATCGGAGGGATACCATTGCAGGTACTGAGATAGGATTCGACATGACGTTCAGTTATATACCACACGCTCAAATCGTGTCGCGATTGCAGTGCTCTCTGGCCCGAGAAAAGGAGGTGCGAGAGTGTTCATGTCAATGTTTAGTCACATCATATGCACGGTCATGCTTTCATTTAAGAAAATAAAGAGGTAAAATTGTCTGCTAAGTTGTTTAGCATGCGCAACTATGCTACCGTTCAAAAGTCTTTGCTTAATAAGGGGTATCTTAATCTTAGAACTCCATCGATCACTAGGAGAAAACACGACCGCTCTTTAAAATAATTTTCACAACAGTACCTTTCACATTGTTGTCGTGTAGAACATTTAAGAAATCATATTTCTATTTGAATGTCACATTGACCCTCCATAAACGGGCCTATGAATTTCCAAATCTGGCATTAAATTATACCTTACACCTGTGGTAAAGCTTTTTGTAAGAAAGAGCGGCAGGACTATACCTGAAAATTGCTTCAAAAATCAAGCAAAATCAATCTGAGGGGTAAGCCAGAAATAAATAGCTTATGGTGAATGATTTAGGCAACAAATCCACCATTGGCGTTGAGATGAAAGTTATATTGGACGGCAAATTCTCCTATCATATTATTATGCAAATGTCTAAATGACTCTGAACTCCAACGCCATAGGATTTGAGTACATTAAAAAAACCCTCTGGTTTTCCAATGACAATATTCAAGATTGCGAAAAACGTTAAACCAGTGGTGTTCGGTTTACCGTTTGAGAAAATCAAAGAGTTGTTGTCAAGGGATTCTCAGTTTGTCGACAAACGTCAGTTCTTTTTCCTAGTTAAAAAGTATAACTAGGTTTTGCCACAGACAAATAGATGACAGACTAGCAGTGCAGCATGCCTTTTGTTTCATGGTCGTCTCGGTAGACCATGAATTTTTCATATTGAAATGAGCTTCACAGGTATTAGACTTTTTGGAGAGTTTGTTTGTTGTTGATAATTGCACGAGATTCTGCGAAAAGCACGGCGACATAACATCGTGATGCCAGTCGCGTAGCAACCGTACTTACTTTGTGAGCTCTGAGGGCAGAAACACCGCTTCACACGAATCAAAACATAACACGCCAGCAGTTTCATAAACATGTTCTTCCATGACCAAGCTGTAACAGACGATATGACTGACCGTAAACCATTGAGTAAAATCTGATAGTATCGATAAACGTCTTTCAAATTTGGTTTAAACACACTCATTATATATTTATAAAAATGTGAGAGGACATTTTAAAATGGTAAAACTCATCTATCCGAAGCTCAAAACTTTCCTGTTTTCGCCAGCACGCCAATTCCGCTCAGCACCACACGACAACAACAACACGAACTTAGCCGAACATACTTTCGCTTGAAGATCGGCGTAAATCCGTAGATGATTTAAATATCGCTTAGGCTGATGTAAAAATCGGATATGTGGTCGTGATTCGTCTCATAATATGATGACTACGTCAAAACTGCTATGCACCATTTATCAGATACTCCTTTCATTTAATTTATTATTTTGAATGCGACAGGTGGAGAAAAGGTGTTGTTGACACGTTAATCTGAGCAGCCAATCCAAGCGACCAATGATTTGCATCACCAAAGTGTTATCCAGGTCATCTGCCGCCCTTATCAAAATGCCATAGCCCCTCGAGATGTGGAAGTTATCATCAGATTTCATGGTCAGCCTTACGAATGGTAGGTGTTCTCACGAATGAATACAAAGTATCGTCCAAAAATGTAATCGACTGTTGTTTTCGAGCATGGAAACAGTCTGACGATGATGAAATCCTTCAAAACTCTACTTTCAATTTATCTGTATTGGGATCAATAGGCGTATCATACTCTGGCATTGCCTATGTAAGTGTTGTCTTTCCACAGATGAAGCTAAGCTCAAGTAATCTCAGGTAAGCTCAATCAAAGTATCCTACATCTAGGTCCCAAATCAGAAGGCTTATTTACATCACATAAAATATATTTTCTTGGAAACTAGTCACTCGTTTTTACACATTTAAACTACAGAACAAACAAAACGATAACGACATCTTTGCTGTATTGTTTGTATATTGAGTGCCTCGTAAACCAACGCATCCCTGCACATTGTCCTCTTGATATCTTTTGCAGAGCATGCAGCAACCTAAAACCGTCATACATTACGACAGTCCAAAAATGATCAGCCACAACAGAGTTGGCTAAATAAGTCAAGTATTGAATTCCCGAGCAGAAGGTTGCACGACAATGTCAGCGTGGGTATAAATCTACCGTTAAACTGTGATTTAATCCTTGTCTAGTACTATGAAACATGTCATAGCAGTGACATTTGTTTTGCAACCCAACTGAAGCCTGTTTTAGAAAAAAGTATAGAAGCATATCTAGTTGATCTGTGACTTTCACAAACTCTGACTTAAAACATGGGTTGTTTATGCTTAATGTTAACCATATTTCTGTCTTTACCGTCAACCATACACTCCAACAATCGTTGGCAGTCACTTTGACAGACTTACCGAGTAACATGGAAATCGGTACAAAATCGCAGCAATGGTTCTATCTCAGTAGGAGAGAAATCCCTAAGCAATCGAACGACATATCGGACGGCACAGCGATTTAATAAACATAAAACATGGCAGGACAGAGAGCAGGTGGCCAATGCCGTGTTGCCATATGCTCAATTGCTAAATTCCGTTTATCTGTGATACAATCCTGGTTCAGTACGATGAACGATTACATTGCTAAATTTGTTACAAGCGGGAGGGGGCATTCGGACTCATTGTACTGCTGAAGGTTTGCCGTACCGAGCACGTCATGATACTGAAGTTAAATATAGGTGATACGACCTCTAGACCTTTTATGTATAGATGAGGTTTTCAGAAGTGTAACACATGGGTTACACTTCTGAAATAGATAAAGAAAACGGAAGTTTACATAGCCCATTTGGATAGAAGAGAAAATTGAACACGATTGGAACTAATTTGGAATAATTGGATTTTCATATTTTGTAAATTTCTCAAAAGTGTGAGGTGCCACATAGCTAAATGTCTCAATATTGCAAATTACTCATAAAAACAAGTGTGTATTGTATAAAGAAAAGCAGATGAGATAACATTTGTAGATTAAATCGACATTACTTCACCATCCAATTATCCCAAATTAGTTCCAATCGTGTTATTGGTTTCTAGTTTTATTCTCTGTAAAGTTGCTTCAATGTTTTAGTTGTTAGATTTAGTTCTTAGATATACCCCAAATTATACGGACAAGATGATTTTAAAACTACAGAACGAACAAAACAATAATGACGTCTTTGCCGTATTGTTTGTATTTGAACTGCTTTGTAAACCAGCGCATCCTTGCACACTGGCCTCGTGAAGTTTTTTTGCAGACCTTGTAAAAGGTCGGTCTTAACGAGTACGTCATGAAACTGAATTTAAATGAAAATTATGAGACCTCTTATGTGTAAATGCAAGGACTGTCAACACATCGGTTACACGCCTGAAATAGATAAAAAAGTGGAAGTTTGAATTGGCTTTTAGTTGTGTTCTTTCTCAATATGACTCTAAAGCAATTCCAGCAATCATAATCACTCAAGGCAAGTAAACCACCAGGTCAAAAACAACAAACAAAAATCCACTGACCCTTGTCACGTATTTGTAACATCAATGAGCAAATTCCATAGAAAGCTACCTGACTGATGCATTTTGCATCTTTGATTTAAAGGGGAGGGGGAGTAAATTTGTCAATTTGTCCTATATGCTATGTCATCACAGTCCTTAATGTACATTTAGTCAGTCAGCATATTGTAAACATAGCAATTTATATCAGTAGATTAAATATTTGCTATCGTTATATGAAGTACACTGACAATCCTTCTAATAGGCAATGTAATTTTGTGTACAGATAGTAAAAGATCTTTTGAAAGAATACTTAATACATGCAGCCTCGAAGAAAAGTACAAAAAGGTATATAGTACATCAGCTGATCAATGTCAGTGTTACTTAATAGCTGAAGAAGAGTGAGAGGAGAAAGAAAAGGGGAAAGAGAAAGGAGGAGGAGAAAGAGAAGGGGACTGATCATGTTTATGGTAGCAGTGGCAGTGATTCATTAGCCCCTTCTTGTTTCACTGACTGTTGTAAGAGTTATGGATACTGATTGAAAACGTTCTTTAAAGTATTTTTGTATGATAGGTTTTTTAAGAAACATATTGTAGTTTTCTGGATGGTAAGCACTTTTTAAACAGCATATTTATTTATCATGAAACGTCTTTATTTACTGTTGCAGATCATTATGTATTTTATGTTGACTTAATTAAATATCTATTGTTATGTATGAATGAAGTATTATGTTTGTAACTTGCAGGTTACTCAAGAATCTAACGCTTATCCAAAGTTTCATCACCGTTGAAAACCGAGTCTGACGAACCAAGGAAACAAATTCATCATTATGGCTTCTTCCTTAGACCACACATCGAGCCTTTTGTTGAAGACGGTGTTGTTTTGTTTGCTCGTTTGTGAACTGTTGCCTTCAGGATTAACAGACAGGGATAAAACAGGTCCTCAAGTCACTTACAAGTACTGCCTATCCCTACCAAATGAAGACAACATCAGAGGGTTTCATTTTGACTGTTCAAAATCGTATCTGGAACAAATACCGGATTTTTTGCCAACTTCTACGGTAGACTTGTACCTTTACAGTAATCAGATCAAAAGGTTAGACAAAAATTCCTTCCAGCCTCTGTCTAATCTTAAGAGGCTTAATCTTAGCGATAACAGTATACGTGTTATCACAGAAGAGAGTTTCTTATACCTACCACATCTAGAAGTGTTAGACCTATCCTTTAATGGTATTCGAGCAATTCCATGCAAAGCTTTCAGCTTGCTCAATAGTTTGAAAGTTCTTAGGATTCTTGATGTCGTTAGTTTAGAATTTGAAAGCTGTTCCTGGGATGGTGTAATGTATCTGACATCGTTAGAAATGAGTTTTTACTTTGAAAACAAGTCTGTAGATGACTTTCGAGGCCTCAAAAATATCGAAACATTGAGATTGTGGGTTAATTATGAACGAAATGATACTGATCCTCTTATCCATAATTGTCTGAATATATCATTATTCAACAACCTACCGAATCTGAAGCACTTAGACTTGTCGTTTGGAAAATTCTCATGTCTTGAGGGCCCGGCTATCTCAGACTCCAATAGGGTAACGAATGGCGTAACTGAGCTAGACATCCGTTTCAATATTAATCTCACGGAAATCAAACCTTCCACTTTTATAGCCATGAAAAATTTGAGACACCTGAATCTTGAAAGCTCGTTTCGCTTGGGAGCCATTGAAGCATCTGCTTTCGCAGGTCTTCATGGTCTAGACTGTCTTATCCTCAATAATGGAGCACTTTTGACATTGAACGAAAATCAATTTACTCATCTGAAGAATATCAAAATTTTGGATTTGGCGGGATTCATCAAAGTTCCAACACTTTTGGCATCTACATTCCGTGGTTTATCTCAACTAATGTACCTAAACCTATCACTTAGCTCCATCAGCGTAATTGAACCTTCAACATTTGATGACCTCTATAGCTTAGTCCATTTGGATCTATCGCTAAACGAACTTTCGAGCATCACTTCACAAGTGTTTCGTGGCCTTAAGAGTCTTTCCTACTTGAATATCGTTTCGTATCCTATAACCATTAGGCCTTCAACCTTTCAGAAACAAAACAAGCTGGAATACCTTTGCCTATCCAACGATATGAAAATCGATGCGCTTGAGCCATTCCAATTTCTAACGTCATTGGATTGGCAATGTCCGTTTGGTATTGACCATCTCGCCCCGAAGTCTTTTTGTGGTATTTACTTGTTTTATTATCTCAGTGTCAGCAAACAGTACAGCACTTTAAGCGATTGGATATCTTATTTTCCAAGCCTTAGAAAAATACGATTTTTTACTTTGGAAGGTTTTTCTTCTGCTAAATTCCCATTGAAGTTAGAGCTTGATACCATTACCTACTTAACAATACTTCCGTACAAATCGGATACATTTGTCTCCATTTCGCTCTTTATACCTCAAGATGTAGATTTACTACAAGATTTTAATGCCTGGTTCAGATACGTGTCTGAAGAAAAGTCATCAAATTTAACACTGTCCCCTGATGAAATAGTTCCAAAACTGATAAAAAATGTTTTTCAAAATTCCAAAATACAGTCGTTAAACCTAACAATTGCGAAGTACTTGATGCCAGTATGTGATTTTAATGAAAATATTGAAGTAGAAACATTATTCTACAATAGCGGCACTGATACAATGGAAAACGTTTTTTCCTGTTTCAAGGGAATACGAACTCTGTACTTGAACAACAGTGCATCACCGCTAAGATACCTAGAGAGAGAAACGTTCAGAGGTTTAGATTCGCTTCAAGTTCTTGATCTGAGCAGGAATAATATTGTGTTTGTTTCTGAACATATAATCCGTAATTTGCCAAAGCTCAAATACTTAAACATGTTTCAGAACTCACTTTCAGTGAACGATGATGTTTTGGCCAACTTCTCCACTCTATCGGGTTTCCGTTTCGATTGGCATAGCGAAATTTATTCATATTCTCGAGGCTGTTGTCGAGAACTTGGAGCAAAGTATTTTGCCAACCATTTTCCATTTGGTACGAGCGACTGTATTACTCAACGGCAAAAAAGAGATGTGTGTAATTTTTATTATCCCGACAAAGTTTGGACAGTCTGTGCTTTTAGAAAGAACGACAAAAATGGCAAATATAAATTCTATGACCCAGATTATAAGATTATGTGCAATTGCGATCCGACCAAAATGCATGTTCTTCACATGAGAACTTCTAGTATTTCTTTTAGTGCAAACGAGATCTGGTTCGTATCATTGATTGAGATGAAGATTAAAGTAATTGACCGTGTGTACTCTGTGCTGCATGTACCGTCATTAATTTATGTCGATCTTTCTTACTCTACCCTGAACATTAACAATGCACATATAAAATTTAAAGAAACTGATAATATAAAAGTCGCAAACTTTAGCCATACACAGTTCGATAAAAGAAACGTTTATGAACAGTGTAATATCGAAACAAATCAAGCCATTTTTCAATCATTTGTAAATTCAGAATTCTTAAATGTATCATATTCTGGAATAACCTATCTCTGTAAGTATTATTTTCAACAGTTGACGTCTTTGAAAGTATTGGATGTTTCGAACAATGAGATTGAATTTGTTGGAAATGATATATTTGCTTATAACTCAAAATTGGAAACGCTCGATCTCAGTAGCAATAAACTTTCCATTGTAGACCCCAGGGTTTTCGACAATCTGACAATGCTATCGCTTTTTTATTTTGAAAATAACCCTTTGGATTGCCATTGTGAGATGGCCATTCAAAGTTGGATGGAAAATACTGAGACGCTTTCTTTTACGTTAGACGGTTCTCTTCCGTGGCAAACCTATCAATGCATGGAACCAAAAGCTTTATCAGGTAAACCAGTTATGATGATTGATGAAAACAGAATAGAATGTTATATGAAATATTTTGTTCCAATATCATTGATGCTATTAATAGTGCCGATTATCTTGATAGGTCGTGTGCTTTGGAGAAAACGTTGGCATCTTGTATATAATGCATACAAGAGAATTAATAAACTGAGACAGATGTACCCACTCTACTTTCGTTTAGAAAACGAAAGAGAGTATGAGTTCGATGCCTTTATCAGTTTTTGTGAAGGGGATTCCGATTGGGTTGACGAACAGCTCCAACCTATACTAGAAGACGAACTAAAATTCACACTTTGTATCCACACACGAGACTTCCACGGCGGAAAGGATATATTCGCAAATATAGAGGAAAACATCAAAAAGAGCAGAAAGATTATATTTGTAGTGTCAGAAAATTTCGTGAAAAGTTCCTATTGTGATTTTGAAATGCGATACGCGTTCTCGATGATGTTGCATGCGCTCCATAATGAGAGTATTCTTGTATTTATCATGTTACAAAAAGTGCCCCAGAAAGATATGTCTGACATACTGAAGTTCTTTGTCAATACCAAAACTTACCTTGCATGGCCAGATAGGGATGCAAACAATGTCGAAAGAGAACAGTTTTGGCAACAACTGAGAGAGGTTGTCACAGACGAACAGTAACTTTCCTTCAAGAAAGCATATTGATTTGACCACAGTGCTACCTGTGATGTTTAAGGGGAGATTTTAACAGAGTTTCAACGACACATACAGTAGATGCGTCAAGGACTGATTCTTGGCATAGTGTGTAATTATTTACATATGATTGAAATGTACTATGACATGATATCCGTGTGTTATAATATAGATTATTCTGTCAAATTATTTGGACAGGGGAAGAAGGGCATAGTATTATATTTGCTGCATGCAATGTTGTTTGCAGTAACTACATCGAACAAACTTAAAATCAATGGCCGACAGAGTGAAACAAAATTTTATTTCAGTGTAAATTTATAGTAGTATCTTGTAAACACTTTTTATAGTTTGACGTTCCTCGTTGATATGAAAGAAATACTATAAAATCTCTCAGCCGATAGCTCAAAACCAGAGGTAAGGAGTTAATTTGTGTAGAAAATTGTTAGCGTTGTAACTTGTTACTCTATTAGAATAATTTTGATTTGAGTACTTTTTCCTACGCCTTTAGACAAATTTCTTCTTCAAGTAAGTAACTCTTCATGTAAATATAGTCAATTAGTTAAATTATAGAACCACAAATCGCACTACATTATGTTAGTAATACATTCTTAAGCCAAGTTCAGTAATGTATTGATTACTTGGTTATAAAAATTGTGTGTGATGTATGATAGCGAGTATATATGATCGAGTGCATCTTGAACTCTGCAGCGAGTGGAGGGGTCGCGGTCGGAAAATTATTGAACCACTCTTGCTAAGGTCGGGAATTAGCCGAGCGGTTTTAACAGTGATGTTTTCGCTGGGTAAATGTGTGCCGCGCGTTATTGGCTCGAGTGCGATAGAGAAATTACTGTTAGCTTTTATGCTTGAACACAGAAGTGTTTATAATACTTATGTAGACAATAATTTAGCTATATTATAGTGGCTGTAATTTTTGAAGGCACATTTTTTACTTTTATCCAGAGTTGTAACACTTGTTTATGAGCGTTTGCCTCGATATCTATATCTCACTTTTGTGTGTTACGTGAAATATCGATGTAGATATTTCACTTTTGTGCGTAAAACTACTTTAGAAACAAACGTAACAAGAACGATACAAAATCGTGGAAAATGTACCCTTTGATAGGCGTCTAAGTCAGGTTCTCTGCGTACATGTAAGTTCCTTTGTAACGGCCAAGCAAACAGTAACATAGTTACCTCTAATATCTAAGTAATATTTTTTATGGCTTATTATTTCAAGTAAGTATTTCATGCTGGTGAATTTACATGTAATAAAATTTCGTGTTTATATTAGAATGTAATATCTTTTACTTATGGTACAATGTTACCACTGCAGTTATTTTTAATTATTATAGTAACACTAGCATTTGACCTCTATGGTGACAATATCGACTTCTCACAAGAAGAACAAGGCTGTTAATCATAAGAATTTTAGCGTTGTAAGCTGTCATGCTAGGATCACATTAACAGTGATTATCAATGAGTACTGCTATCAATCACAGTGACTGTTAAGGTACTAACATAACGATTTTTACAACTTGTATTTCATTCAGTCTGTATCCTTTTTATGAAAGTGATATTCCATTATATTCATACTAAACATTTTGTTTCTTAATGTCATCATTTTATTTTAGTTAATTATCACTGTATATAACAAGATAAGATGTAATTGCATTATTCAGCCATTTTTTTCAAAATAAAGCTTTTTCATAATACCGACACATTTCAGACTTGTTCATACATATATGACTGTGGAATATATTTTAGCACAAATATAAAACTTGAACACTGAATCTTCTGTCATATGAATGTCATATTATCATGAAAGAGCAATGCCTGCATTACCGATATGATTATATAATTCAACTTTGTTTACGAGCGGGCAACGACTGTTTTCTTGAAATGTTTCTCTGTATCATTGCAGGTACAAAGAAATGGTGACACAATGATCGAGCATAGTAACACATGCTCATACTGTACCGCGATCACTTGGCTCCCTCATTCGACAAAGGGGTGTGAGAGAGTGTTTGACGGGGAACAGTACGATTTTTGTTTTATTATTAATTAATTGCCATTGCAAAACGTCTTTTACGAATTGTAATTATCATATCATCAAATATGCAATGGTATTACACTTGATGTTGTAGAGGTAAGCCAAGGATAACTTGATTGGTATTTTCGGTAGCTCATGGTTAATGTACTAACAAATAGATCCACTGTTGGCATTGGCAGATTAGAATAATGTGCGACGGATGAGACAATGTGCAACGGCATATCATATATGTATATGTAATTGTATAAATAACTTTTAACTCAAAATTGAGTACACTTGAAAAATACCAGCCTCCTGTTTAAAATATTTAAGATAGCCGAAAAATTTACCGAAGAGGTGTTGGGTAAGAAAAACAAACACAAAGCAAATTTCAGTTGAGAAGTTCTCTGTTTGTCCACAAACGTATATTCTTTAAGTTAAACCTGTTACAAAGTCATAATCATTTAAGCTGTCGTGCTGTTGACTGCACACCCTCGTTTTGTCTTCACTTTCTCTCATGAAATTTTGATAACAAAGTGAGTCTGTTTGGCTGCTTGGATAATTTTATCACTGATGCCATATTGCCGGGTACTTCCGCCACTTCAATGAGTTTAGTCGTAGCCCACTTCATCGGGAACCGAAACCCTGTGAATGGAGTACTAAATATGTAAATAAAGAATACACCCTATCTTTCTCTACTGATATATACACTGCACACTTCGACAATCATCTTACTTCTTGTTGAACGACATAATTCTGAATATTTGACAGCCATCAGACGAATCACTCTTAACTTTCAATTGAACTAACTTCTATGTAGTTACTACAGGGCACGCACTCGGACAAATACGAAACAATTACTGTGAATGTTTGCGACCTTTAGTTAACGAGCTTGACAGAGATATGCATGTGACTTTCGAATATGTTTGTATCATTATATGCAGTAAATGAAGGCATCTTCACAGCAGTTCTACCTTTGATAGTGATACGGTATAGTGAGACGTTCAATTTGGTTTCATGATAACGGAAAACATGGCGACTCATATTATTAGATCATATTTTGTTACATCCTATACTGCATAAGCTAGTGAACGTTCGCTTCGGTATCGTTTATAAGCAATACTACTGATTAAAGTATAATGAATCATTTACCGAAAGAGGAACCATGTTTAGATTGAGGTAGGAAGCACGTGTGTCCAGCCCATAACAAAATAAATAACATGCAAAGTCATGTGCAAATGCAAACAGTGTTTTGATATTTCCCTTTGCTCGTTAAAGATGATAGCTTCTCTTTATGTTCGTGTATTTTTAATAACATAAACACACTGGATCAGTGATGAGACCCTCCTTCCTTGTTCGTGTACACGGCTCTATAATCACTATGGTTTGAATCTCATTGCAAATGCGCTAGGGCGGCGTGGCTTGTATGAGGACCTTTATCAGAGTATGAAGGTAGGCTCACTTCCTACCTTCCATTTCAAAACTTCAAGAGACCATCGCAGACCCCTATCATAATTATGAATTGCATTATGGGGCATTGTATTTACAATTTATATCGCCACAGCGAAAAAACGCACGATAATAAAATAACAGTTGTCATCTATTGGATTTTTCTTACCTGCAGCTTTGCCGCCAGCCTTTAATATAATGAGACGTCAAATTCTTCATCCACATTGCACTGTCACAAACAAAAACCAAACAAAACCCTAGTAAAAGATGTGTATGCAAACTACACACAAGAAATAACATATAAGGTGCGAATGACTTCCCGAGGGGGCATATGATCTTAGCGGCACTTCGTAAAGGCAAAATGTCAACAGGTTTAACTCGAAGAACACGCCCATGCCTCACTTTTTGTGGGCGATAATTTTCAGTTGAAGAGCGATATGAACATATATGACCGTGACCGTATTTATTTCAAAGTAAAGCAAGTGGGAGATCTCTGACGACACTTCCTATCGGCAGTGTTTATTTACAACGTGAACGTAGATTCTGCTGATTGAAAACCTAGGATAGCATATGTATTATGTTCAATTAGTTTTACGTTAATGGTGACAGGTTAAGATAAGAGAGGGGTCATATGTCACTCGAATCCTCGTAACCAAACAATTGCATCATTAAAGTGTAACCAGCCGCCCTAGTTAAACTACTACCCCTTTTAGAAGTTGGCGTCACCATCAAATGTCATGACGAAGAGCAGATTTTCACGCGAAGGAGTGGACAGCATTGTCCGCAAATGTAAGCCACCGTTTTTTGTGTGCATGAAGACCGTCGGGCGAAGATGAGGTTGATTTTCAGAGGTTCACCTTTAACTTACCTGTGTGGCAATAATTAAGTGTATCACCTTTGCATTGCCTCATACACTGACAAGTTCGTTATCTTTTCAAAAACGAAGTAATCTCATTCAAACTATTCTATCTGTTAGGTAGGTCACATGCATATCCAATTTAGCTAATCGAGGACACAGATTGGTGATTTCAAAAACAAACAAACAAACAAACAAAAACCCTAAATATAGAACAAACGATGGAGACACCTACCATGTATTGTCCACTTGCTCAGTTATACGTAGATCGAGCATCGTGTATAATTGATATGTGAGTATTTACGCAGTGAAATTATATATATATATATATATATATAGAGATGTGTGTGTTGTGTGTGTGTGCGTCAATATTTACGATGAACGATATGCATGTTTCTGTTTGTATGGTCAGTCACTCACAGACTGCTTTTGTTTTTTGACATTCAATTTAAAGTTCGACTGATTGACAATAAAACCAAGTACTACTCTCTATATCCTTCATTAAACAAAGCCGAGGAATAATCGTTAAATACTGTTGAAGTAACGCATCAACTAGACCGCGTACATGGAAATAGGAACACGTTACGACAGATAGCTTTGTCACGTTTATGCATTTAATAATTTATCTTGACTGCCGTGGGTTGTCCTTACACGCTACGTCATGAAACTAAATTAACAGGGAGGCGATTAGGCCATTTAAGTACATATGTTATCGCTGTTAAACATATGTCGAACCTCTTGAACAGATAACAAATATAGACGTTTACAGGGCACATGTGGTTACTGATAAAACATAAAAATATCCGTGTGCATTAGGCTCAGTATTTTCTCTAGTCTATACTCCTCAAGTGGCATAGATTTAACTTTGTTGTGTCATCAATTCCTGCTTATTTTTATTTGATATTTCTCAAAAGTTATTTACATGATAACTTAGAAATATTACATCTCGAAGTATACCGTACGAACGAAGGACACAGATTACTTGCTAACTATAAAGAGTCACATTTTTACAACTGTATATTTCTGAAAATTCTGTGTGTCATGATGTCGTTTATCCGTATAACATGCTACTTTTCATTCAATGAGTTAGAAGTGTTATACCGTTGAAGTATATCTTACGAATGCAAGAAACCAATTTAAAAGCTTACTGGGGGGAGTTATATTCTACTATAAACTTCTAAAAGTCCCGTGTTTCAATGTGTCATTATAGTTTATTACAAACAAATGTGAAAATACATTTTCTTGCTGGGTTCAATATTTTCATAATATTTTCATAAAATCAATATTGTAGGTTCACTGTTTTGGCGTTTGCAACATTAATGTTACAATTCTAATAAAGCTTCATTGACATGTAGTGCAGCTTTGGTATTGATGAACATGATTATTCAATCAGCATAGGCAACTCAATAAATTCTTGATCGGATGCAGTTTAAAAGATAGTCAGATAAGAGTCTAATATATTTTCATCTTAAGTTTCATCTTAAGGAAGAAGGATTTCATTGGGTTGCATAGATGCTGTAAATATGTTACTCCAAAAGATATTGCGTTTATGCTGTGAGGTGATACGTTCTGAATTACATTATTTGTTTAAAGTTAAGGCGTTTTGTTTTGTTTTCTTTTCTTTTTATAATAATATTATCCTTTGGTCATACATTATGTAATGTTGAGATACATGTTATTCAAATCTCTCGTCATCTTTCCACAACTATAGTACTATCTTGCCATGTTATGAAGTACGGCTGGCCACTGTAGACTAACAAGATTAGTCAGTTTTTCAGTTCTTTTGAAGACCGAGAATTAGAAATTAAGGAAACTCAATTTCCCTGATGATTCGTTCTTTAAAACCAGGTATTGTACCTTTGCCGGAAAAGGTGCTGCTTTGTCTCTTGGTTTGTGCACTGTTACCTTCAGATTTATCTGATCAAGAGAAAAGATGAGTAAATAAAAGAACTGTCATTCTGAACTGAAGAATACAGCAATGGCTTTTTTTTTATTTTGACTCTTCAAAACTTTACCTGACACAAATAGCTGCCTTGTTACAAATTATTACGGTAGACTTGTATACTTATCAAAAAAGCTAGATAAAAATTCCTTTCAGCATTTGTCTAATCTTAAGGTAGATAAATACCAAATCGTTCATTTTTCTGTCAAATTTTCTAAATTCTCTGAGAATACGCCTTGAAGTAAGACCCAGCATTGAGATGTGTCGCGGGTTCAAGATAAGGAATGGTTTCCGTGTAATTCATTATTTTTAAAAATCAAAACAAATGCTCGTGGCTATCCCGGTTAAATCGGGGAGCTTTTGTAAACATTGTGGACACATTTGCATTGCTATTTGCATAATCCCGCTTGAGTGACACAACGGTGCGTTGCACTAGCTAATATACATAGTGATATGCTGTGACTTCTCCAAACACCAGGATTACTTACATCTGTAAAAATAAACCGTAATTAAATGTTTGTCGAAGCTTAGTCCAATGAACAAGTATTAGTACAGTTCCAGACATAGTCTACACCAGAAAGTAAGTCATTTTTCTTAGTGTGGGCAAGACATCGTGTCAACGAAAATTTCTCAGCAGTGCGACGTTTTATCACTTTTTGCTTAGGGTTGGTCGGAGCTTGCACAGGCCGCTTTACGGTGGTTGACGTCTTTTTCGCAATCTTAGATAAACAATTACACAATGTTCATTCTAGGATTTAAAAACAACGGGCCACTGTTGGCCCCAACTGCTGTCCCAAAGGGGCCATTTTAGAAAACCGGGGGCCATCATCATCACACAAGTAAAAACCTTGAATTTTCTGCGGAAAATACTATAGTCTATCAAGTCAAGAAAAGGAGAATACTGGAGATCGGGCCCCTGTAACCAACTAAGCCCACTGCAAAATTGTCCCTTGTACGTACGCAACAGGCCCAACAATGGCAACAGCAAACCGTTGGTTTGATTCAATTGTTCACGTAACTTATGTGATGAATTTTGATACGTCGGACTTGAACAACCGTACAAATTGCTAAGGACTGTGATTTTGACTGTGGAAACGATCATGATCAAAGCTTAGTGCACCGGTAGGATTTCTCCGAGAGTGGTCCTCGATTTGCACGCATCGACAATTAGGCTACTCATACACTGATATAGAACGAGAGTGTAACCGGTACGACCTAAATAAAGTGATCGATACATCAACTTTTAAACATAGACGTATGTACTAGCAAATTTACGATCATTGGTTCTGGCCAAATGGTTTTACACAGCGGTGTTGTTCTATGCAAAGACCTGGCTACTCTGGAAAACGAGATGTGTCCGACCTAAAATGTGTTGCTCTTCAAAACCATCATGGAAGTTTTACTTGCACTTGCAGTGTTCAACGTTTCGTTTGTATGGACGGTAGACGTTGCAAACGCTTCAATTTAAGGGACTGCCCGATCATCCTGGGTTCATAAACTATACCGGCGTTAAAAATCCGAGTGTCGACTAGCTTTCCACCATTACGCAGCGGCTAGTGCCGTTGTTTTATATTCATCGGCCATGCCACATGCGAACGGCTCCAATACACCGTTGCCCCTACATCAGCCCTTTCTACCCAGCTTCCTTAGTATATGCTGTAGTGGGTATTTAATTGCAAAGGTTGATAGGTAACTGAATCGTTTTACATGTCACACTATGACTGAGATAATGACCTTCGGGGAGCTACACGAATGTGTGAACCACGTGAACTCTGCGTGATCGCCCCATTCATATAATGTTGCGCCCTTAGTGGCGCGTCAAACGTAGAAATGAGGGCCATTCCAGATTTTATTTCGCAATGGCGCGTCCTAGAATTAACTTTGTAATTAGTGCGATAGTACACTATCAAGTATACGGTTCTGCAATGTCTACATAACGTGTGAGCGGAGTGTGATCTGGGGAACGCAAACAAGTTTATCTACATATGAATTTAGGACACGCCCGCTATCAGTAATGACTGCTGACGGCATTGTTTTTCCCACTGAAGCCATGGGCTGTGGCGATGTGTCGACACGCAAGGCTCCAAAAATTGATAGTTTCCCGCGATTTATTTTATTTTCCTGGGACTTTTTTATCTGAACAACTGTCATTCCCGGCCGACATCACCACTAGGTAACAAAGTATACCCGTGTTGAGGCTCGTGCACGTTTAATTATCAAATGCCGTAGCGTAGAAGTATCAAAACATGTTTTTTGCGTTTTTCTCGAATTCAATGTGTGAATGAAGTACCCTTCTTTGGCACCTCGTCAATTAGCGCTCACAAACACCAGCTGCTTGAAATTCACACCGTCCATTGGAAACATAATGAACTCAAAATTCGTGTCTGGGATTTCCTTTATATGCCTTTGTTTTTTTTTAATGCGCTCTTAAAGGTGTTGGGCGATGGTGCTTTTCAAGGAATTTTAATTATCACGCCATATAATTTGAATGGAGCCTCCGAGCCAAAAAACGCAGACACGGTTTTGAAGGATATTGTCAAGGCTTGTCAATAAAGAAATTCCAACTGGAAATCTTGCAGCGTGTTCGCATTAGGCGGAAAAAACCGGTTTTTGGAAGGTTCAGCAAAACGCTTGTCTCGTGACTCTTATGCAAATAATGACCGTGTACTGTGCTTGGTCGGATAGCTCAGGGCTTTCAGAAAATGTATACTTTATTGAGATTTGGGACGTGTTCAATTGAGAAAAAATAAAAATCTGAAAGTGTCTAAAAGGTATTTATCATCCTTAAAGAGGCACTCCCACTTGGTGACATTTTAAAACACATTTTTTTAATGCCAACGGTCGATTGACGTGGCGGATCGCGAGATATCGATAAAAACATGTCATTTTCCGAGCGTATTTTTCACATCCGAAGTTTTACGATCGTTTCTGGTAATGACCCGAAATCCCCCGAAAGTGTGTTGTTGTGCTGAGTGACGATATTCTAAGGAGTCCAAAAACGTTCGAATGACGCAATTAATTTACCTCCTACTGCGATGACTTTATATACATCATTATCAATGCCTTTACCTCTGGTAATTCTTTTTTGAAAACTTCTCCTTAGTTTTTGTCGTTTTCATTATTCTCAATAAGTTGTATTAAATTTTTAAACAAAACCACATAGATATCAGTTTTTACGTGTAAAATATTAGTTGCCTCTGATGACTACATTTTGTTGTCTGCCACACAGTTACGCGTGGTTCGATACATAGCGGCCGTGTTACAACCGATAACGTAGTAACTAACCGATAACGTAGCAAACCCGATAACGTAGTAAAAATTTACCGATAACGTAGTAAATCAACCGATAACGTAGTAACGAACCGATAACGTAGTAAATTTTTCTAACCGATAACGTAGTAAAAATTTACCGATAACGTAGTAATTTTTCTTAACCGATAACGTATCAACAAATTTACCGATAACGTATCAATGAACCAATAACGGATTAAATCAACTGATAACGTAGAAAAGTCAACCAATACCGCATCAAAACAACCAATAACATATCAATTAACTGATAATATCTGATTAAGCGATTCATTAGGAGCGATAGATCGATCGATTTATAGATAAATAAGTATTAGATAGATAGATAGATAGATAGATAGATAGATAGATAGATAGATAGATAGATAGATAGATAGAGGAATAGGTCGAGCAATATATCGATAAATAGATCGATCACTCGATCGATAGATCGATGGATCTATCTATCGATGTTTAATAGATGGTCGATCAATCGATCGATAGATAAATTAATCGGCAGATCGATCGATAGATCAAAGGATTCATCAATTCGATAGCAAGATAGATGAATTAATCGATAGATCGGTCGATCGGTTCGATAATTGGTCAATAGATAGATATATCGATTTGTTATCACATTGTCTCGTACGCAATTTTCTTTACTTCTAAAAATTTTTTACGTTTAGCATTAATGGTCACAAATTTCTGCAGCAAATTGCGTTTCGACTGTTTTCATGGTAGTACGAACGACTAAGGTGATCTAAATGTTGTTAAACTACTGGAATAGGTTCGGGAAGTTGTTTCTAGTCTTTCTATAGTAGCTATACAGTTTAGTTCTAGTTGGGTAAAATTCAAAAAGATAGTATAAGTACCGCAATCACCGACAGCCAACATCGCAAATTTCGCATACATATTGTATACGTCTACGATACAAGTAACTGCGTATTAGTGATTGACTAAAGAACATTAATGAGTCATTCGTACAATCGACGATTCTTCGTGTTATTGAACATCTCCATCGGATGTATTTGAAAATGGTAACCATATCAGTGATTAATATGCAGGAATCTGCAATATAAATGTATAAGTTAACTCTGGTAAGGCCAAGAAAAATAAAAAGCTCGTTTCTCATCATCTTACTCATATTGCAAAAATGATGCGGTGACGCGGGTTTCTTTTCTCCTCAATTTTTTTATTCTTCAACCAACAAGAACGCGCAAAAAACATGAAAACGACACAGGAATGCACGCAGAAATATACGCACAGCTGTGTTGCTTTAGTATTTTTGTATAGCAACAGTTCAATCTGTAGACTTTTAGTGCAGCAGTGCACAGTTTTGTCAATTTAATATAAAAGTGACGCATGTGTACAGTTCTGAATGGAATGTTATAGTGTCAGTTATTTTGTTTACAGTTCTGTTTTATACAGCACTGTGTTAAGGCCGAGTTACACGAGGCAAGTCGTTGAGCAACACGACGAGCAACACGACAGGCAACGCGAGTTGCCCGCCGTGTTGCTTCGTTTGTATGATATCGTCGCGTCGCCCGAGGTGGTCAGGCGACGTCGCCCGGAAAACCGACATGTCGGTTTTCAGGCGACGCGTCGCCCGTCGCTTGGACGAGTTGCCCCGTGTACACACTGCGTCGCGTCGCCTGAAGAAACCTTTGACCTCTACTCATGCGCAGAACAGTGATCCTGTTTGCGCTCATCGATTGTAACTTGTTTCTAGTACATATAAATTTACAAAACTCGAACAGGAAATAAACTATAAACTGTAAAAAACAATCAACCAATCAATATGTCAATAAATCAATAAATCTATAGACAAATCAAAAAAATATCCACCCTCTCTATCAACTCTACTTCAATCTTCGGTAAACTGGTAAATAACCGCTTCAATATAAGATAAACTGCTGAATGATAATTTCTCCCTGAGGAGCCATCAATATTCTCCGTTGTCCTTATATATGGACTGATATTTACACGTATCGAAAGCATCGATCAGGTCGGGACGACACAGAGAATACAATCAGCACAACAAAGACAATGTCGAGCGTCGTCACCGTGACGTCATCGTAATATAAGTATTTTCCTCTTAGGCCTATGCATCAAAGAAAAATGTCAATATATTTTTCTTAAACCAAAGAATTAATCAATTAATCGAAATTATTCATCCCTAATTTACCGACGAGCACATATAGACATGCCAGGCTCCAATAGATTGTACACCAAAACGGACAATTTGCGAGATGTTTTGCGAAACGACGAATGTATCAAGTGTTATTTTGCTTGCGCCTACACCAGGTCATTCTCACCATGAGGAGGGATAACTACTTAAGAGAACAAAAATTGCCTTTTTTCAAGGCAGATAAGTGGAGGCGGTAGCAATGGCGGTAACCATAAACAACATTGCGAAACGTTTTTCCAATTTCACAGAATTTCACACGGTTCAGATTTTTGGAAAAGTGTCTGTCCTTCAACTGAATGTAAGTAAATCTGAAGCACTATGGCTCGGTTTATGGAAAAATAGACGTGACACCTCGAGTGGTTTGAATTTGGAATCTTCATAAAAAATATTAGGGATTTACTTTGGTTATGACCGTTTAAGACTTCTACTTAACTGGGAGAAAAAAATCGAAAGGCTTAAGACCGTTTTGAAACTTTGGTCAAAGCGTAAGCTAAGTCTGTATGGTAAAATCACTATCATCCAATTAGTAGCTCTTCTAAAACTGTTTTTACGTATTGTTAATTCTTGGTGCTTTTGATGAACTTTTGAAGCCGATCAATCAAGCAATTTTCAAGTTTTTTTATGGAATAATGGGCCTGACAGAATAAAAAGACACATTAATTGTAACTTACGAACGTGAAAGGTTCAAGATGCCCGACATCTTTGCCCTCCATGATGCATTCTATGCTTCATGGATTCGTAGACTGTGCGATTCAACGATCGCTCACTGGTAAGCTGAAATTGCTAGAATAATGAACATATGACCTATTGTACGACAATATTTTGTACCCGTTAACCTTAACCATGAGCTGATAATTTGCATTTTAATAACTTAATATATATGCAGTTTATTAATTCAAATTTTATTCGGAGCGTTTTTCAAAGTTCCCCAGAATAAAATATGCCATCATTCACACGATTGTCACTTCGGGTTACGTGTTATAAGAACTTTTGGCAAACCTAAAAATATCTAAGCTATTTTTTTTTATTTATTTAAAAACTATGTCCTTATTTGGTGCATTAATGATGACTGATACGCATATTCCAGGACGGGCTAATAATCGATACGTGACCGATATTTCTGTCATTGAACGCATTTGACGACACCCGTCCCTAAACACTGCACCGTTGCATTGCACCATGATCTGTTACAAAGTATTCATCGTTTTTGTGTTGCAGAACAGCTAATACTCATGGTTTTTACATGTTTGAAATGCACCGAAAATGCCACAAAATGACACCATTTCAATAGCCAAATTTTCAAGTTTCTACAATGGAAGGCCGCGGTCGGCGTGACCACCCTCCTCATGACCACAAGCTAGCCTTTTTACAGTGTCGCGGAAAAGTTGATTTTGAAATTTCTCATTCTGATTTGAGCTTATTGCTGTTTCACTGTGCCGTCAAATTTTAATCTTTAGATAAAATTAAATCACATCATTGTCAATACAGAGAATTTGTGACGTAATTCCCCAGATAATTACTGATAAAATATCCAAATGTCTCGTATGTGGCCTCAGATGTTTTATAAATTCCCTGGTAATGCCAAAACTATTAACCAAAATTAGTGTACCCCTGCAGGACAATCATGGACTCAAGTAAACTTTTCACTCCATAGTGTACTCGGCTTTTTGTTGTATCGTACATTATTTTGCACAAAGTTTTCTTTCCTCCATTATGGCTCGGGAGGGGGAATACCATTTTCCCGTTAATATCGAATTATTAATAATTATTAGAAAATAATAATTATCACTTTTATATGTTCTGGCATTAAAATCAAGACGGGAGGTTCATGAATTTAGAAGAAGGCCACAATTTCGTATGCAAGTTTGGAGGAGAGACACAATTTTCAAGGCAACCAGTTAATATTTCAATCGCACCACCCTGCTTCTGTTAATTCTGTCCTTACCCTATGTTACCAATCAAGCATGCCCGTGAAGCCATCTCGACATGACAATCATGTCTCTATAAGAATATTCGAAATAATTCTAGCTGTACAATTATTTAGTTGGCGTTTTTATATGTTTGATTATCACGACACATCTAGTAAGATTTTTCGAAAATATCCTTCATTAATCCGATTCGTAGATTATTTAGTATGAGTTTCCTTTAATTCGACGAAATATTACTATTTTTATGGTCGAGCCATATTGCCGTTTGTCACGATCTAGAGGACCGTTTTGATAATGGGCCGCCACGAAACACAGTCGCGTCTGCTCTTCAAGCATGCGCACCGTAATCTTTTGTAAGGAAACTGGCGACAAGTTGCCTAACGAGTTGCCTCGTGTAACTGTTCCAGTCGCGTCGCTTGATGCGTTGCCTACCGCGTTGCTCGTCGTGTTGCTCGGCGAGTTGCCTCGAGTAACTCGGCCTTTATGCATCGCGTATTATTGCGGGGTTTTAAAATTTTATTTCCTCATGAGCAGAAAAAAGGTTGACGTGGGGGTCTGAATTGACGCGCGCGAGGGTGAGAAACAAACTTTTTATTTTAATTGGTCTATGCGTTTTTTTCTATCAGCTCTATAATATAATACTCAATCATTTTGCGATGTCTTCGTAATCCTAATTCAAATAAGATATGACTTGACGTGAATCACGACAGAAAGGATAAAAAGGAATTAAAAAGCAACATGTTGTCTACAAAATCTGTTGACTTGGCTTGCTTACATGAGTAACTTGAAAAATTAATCAATACTGATTATAAGGAATTCCATTGAACAATGAATATAGATTAACCTGTAATTCAGTCCCAGAATGAGAGTGACATTGTAAGCTTATTGTCATTTTGATATACTGACGTTGTAAATAACGAAATTTCATAATCGGTCATGTTGAAAACTTTTTTCCAAGTCCTACCAACTTAGAAAGTGTGTCGATAAAGACACTCACACGTGTGTTGTATCTTGAATTCATCCTGCAGGAATATTTATTAATTAGTTCGCGTTTCCCCAATTGATGAAATTCGATTCGTCATGTCTGAGTAATATCACGATTGTAACGCTGAAGGTGTAACTGATTGACTATATATAAAAACGAAAGATACAACACTCATTAATATTCAATTAGTTTCCATTTATTAATACATTATCGGTCGATTGATATTTATTTGTTTACTTGGTGCATTTTCAGTTGATTGGAATCTTTACTCTTTGACTTGGCTAGGTTATTGGTTGGTTTGATGCATAATTGGTTGATTTGATACGTCATCAGTTGCTTTGATAAGTTATTGTTCTCTTGGGCACATTATTGGTTGATTTGATACACTATCAATCAATCGATCTATCTATCCATCGATATATATATATATATATATATATATATATATATATATATATATATATATATACACCAATTGTTCTATTGGTCAAGCAATCGATCAATTCATTCAATCATTCAGTCGATAGAAAGATCGATCGATTGATATATCAGTACATCGATATATCAATCGGTCGATCTATCGATTTATCAATGGATTGATCGATCGATCGAGGATACATCTATCCCTACTAATATATTCCAATGATTCATTTCATCCAATACATTGTCAGTTGATTTGATACGTTATCGGTAAATTTGTTGATACGTTATCCGTTAGGAAAAATTACTACGTTATCGGTAAATTTTTACTACGTTATCGGTTAGAAAAAATTACTACGTTATCGGTCCGTTACTACGTTATCGGTTGATTTACTACGTTATCGGTAAATTTTTACTACGTTATCGGGTTTGCTACGTTATCGGTTAGTTACTACGTTATCGGTTGTAACAGGCCGCCGCGTGTGGTATGCGCGCATACCACGCGGCGGCCACTATGCATACTATGTATCAATCGCACCTATCTGTGCTAGTCACCTATGCGAATTCTGGTGGAATCAGCAAACTTTGCTTTTTGTTTTTTTACCGAGTCAGTAGGACTTGGCTTTCTCCCATGGGACATGACCGCTCATCGACGCGAGTAGTACTGCTGTGGCGTACAGCAGCGTCAGCGTAGACTCTTACTCCATAGCTTAGTTGACAATGGCCCCAGTGCCGAACGTTCTATGTTCGGAAGCTGAATCCAGGTGGGCCACCGGAATTCAAACTTTAACTTTCTTGAGGACATGTTTTTATCGATATCTCGCGATCCGTGCGCAGTCGCCATATGAAATATCGACCGTTGGCATTAAAAAATGTGTTTAAAAAATGCTACCAAGTGGGAGTGCCTCTTTAAGAGGCTTCATATTAGCGTTTACAAGATACGTGTATCCATAGTAGAGAGTTTTTTAAATCTACCTTATCTAGGAGTGTTAGACCTATCCTTTCATAGTATTCTATCAGTTCCATGCAACACTTTCGGAAAGCTAAATAATTCTAAAGTTCTTAATATTCTTGATGTCGTTAATATAGATGTCGGCGGCACTTCTTTGAACGGTTTAATGAATACGGCTAGTTTTCAATCGGGTTCGAACCCACAACACACGGCATCAGTCGCCTAGCGGAGAGGCCACAGAGAGAACCGCTCGGCTAAATCTCCACTCCCAAAAAAGAGTGGTTCAATAGCCGGCTAAGTTGTTACATTCCTCTGACTGAGGCCGCTCCACACGTTGTAGAGTTCGTGAAGCACTCACGCACGCATGCTCACCATCACACATCGCACATACAAACTTTATCGAGGCGAAGAAACGAATTTCATCGCTTTAAGGTTCCAAGACAAGAAATTTACCATTTTAAACCAACAATTCTCTAGTGTTTACGAAGCTCAGAACCCCCGTAAACTGTATTTTTCGGAAAGCATAGATATAGGGGAACAGTTTGGTTACCATAGTGTCACCATTGTTTACATAACTATCACGTGACAGGTAATTTGCATAACCTTTCAAAAATCGGTTTTCCCTATGTTTTGTTTCAATGATTTGAGATATGTGGCTGAAATTTGTGTGAGTGCAAGCTGTTCTAAGGGTCTTCAAAAGTGTGTCTCAGAATTTTTTTAAACCTTCTCAAACAGTTTTTATGCCAGAAAAACTTCCAGAGCAGTGAATTTAAGCGTAGTTGATTTCTTTAAAATTGTGCTCCAAAAAAACTAGGCAAGATATAAAAAATCTGAGACACACTTTTGAAGAGCGTTGTAACAGCTTGCATTCCAGCAAGTTTGAGTCAGATATTTTGAAGTATTGAGACAAAACATAGGGAAAACCGTTTTTTGAAAGGTTATGCAAATTACCGTGTCACGTGATAGTTATGTAAACAATGGAGACACTGTGGTTACCAAAATGTTCCCGTATATCTAGGCTTTCAGAAAATGTATACTTTACAGGGGTTCTGAGCTTATTAACCGTTAGAGAATTGTTAGATTAAAAAGGTCAAATTTCTTGTCTTGGAACCTTAACTGGGCGAACGATAACCTCGGGGACAATTCTATCCACCAGCAGAGTTACCAACCCAGGGTAGAAAATACAGCATGTTTAAAATATACGGTGTCTTCAATCGGGTTCGAACTCACACCATATGGTATACAGTCACCCAGACGTTATTACTTACTCAAAAAAACACGCCTGTAGATGACTTTTGAGGTCTTCAAAATATTGAAACATTGAGATTGTGGATTAATTATGATACTGACCCTCTTTTTAATAATTGTCTGAATTTATCATTAATCAAAAGCTTACTACACTTAAAGCGCTTAGACTTGTTGTTTGGACAATTATCTTGTCTTGAGGGTCCCACTGTCTCAGACTGCAATACAGTAACGAATGGCATAATTGAGTTGGACATCAATTACAATGTAAATCTCACTTTTACAGCACTGAAAAATTTGAGGCATTTTAATCTCGAATGCTCATTTGGTTTGACAGCATCAGTCTTCGCTGGTCTTTATAGTCTTGAACGTCTTATCGTAAATAATGGACTAAGTCTTATTACTGTCTTCAACGAAAATCAGTTTACTTATCTTGAAAAATATCACATTTTTGGATTTGGTGGGATTCATCGAAGTTCCGACCCTTCGTCAACTACCTATTTTGGTTTAAGGAACCTTCTTTACCTGAACCTGTCGCTTAGCAGCATCAGTGAAATTGAAGCTTCGTTATTTGATGACCTGTTAATGACTTGGTTCATTTGGATGTGTCAATCATTAATCTCACTAGCATTTCTTCACGAACGTTTCGGGGTCTAAAGAGTCTTTCTTACTTAATTCTTCCATCATCCCCCACAAAAGTCGACTCTACAGTTTTTCAGGAACCAAAGAGAATTTCTGCAATAGTACCCAATACCTTCCATTGTGTACTTTGTAAAATCCTTTGAATTGTCATTGCGACTCATTTAATCCAAGGTGGATGGAGTCTACCAAGACCCTTCATTCACACTGGACAGTTCTCTTTCATCGCAAACATACCAATGCATGGAACCGAAAGCTTTATCAGGTAAACATTTATGATGATCGATGACAATTGCATAGAGTGCTACAAGAGCTATAATCGCAATACCACTCGTGTTATTGATATTGCCGATTATCTTAATAAGTCGTGTGTTTTGGAAGAAACTTTGGCATCTTGTTTATAGTGCACACAAGAAGATTTACAGACTAAAGCAGCTCCATCCAGTTTACTTTAGGATCGAAGATGAAGGGGAGTATGACTTCAATGCATTTATCAGTTTTGGTGAAGGAGATTCAAGGTCTACATGTACACTATGCTCTAAGAAGTACTAAAATTCACACTTTGTATCCACACATCAGAATTACAGGGCGGAAAGGATATATTCGCAAATATAGAGGAAAACATCACAAAGAGCACGAAGATCGTATTCGTCGTGTCGGAAAATTTCGTTGAAAGTTCCTATCGTGATTTTGAAATGCGATATGCTTTCTCGATAATGTTGCATGCGCTTTACAATGAGTGCATTCTTGTTTTTATTATATGTTGGAGAAACTGCCTCAAAAAGATATGTCAGACTTACTGAAGTTCTTTGATAATACCAATACATACTTTGCTTGGCCAGGAATGGAAGGAAACGATGCTGAAAGGCGACATTTTTGGCAACAACTGAAAGAAGTTGCCACATCTATCCATGCTTCATGTACCTGTTTTCGTTAATAATCGAAACTAAATATTGTTTCGATGTCACATTATCTGGATGTGGATGGAAAAGTAGAGTATCGCAGATGCTGTTTTTTATGCAGCTCGCGAAAGCCAGATAGAGCAAATTCAAAGCAAATGATCATGACTTATTCAATGTAAGAAAATTTTTAGTACAAGTAATAATAGTGCTCTTGATTTACAAATGTTTGACTCCCATTGTCTTGACATTTAGAAAGACAACCTTCAGTCTCTTAATCGATCATACAGAGTCTGAGGTTAGGAGTTAATTCGTATATACCATATATGAATTGTATAATATTGTGACGTTAAAAAACTAACAAAAGCCATGAACACTAGCATTGACATTCCTTTCAATCAAATCAAGTACCTTTCAGTCAAATTGAATAAAATGTTGCATATTTGAAAAAGAAAATGGACAAGAATAGTCCAAAGTTGTGGTCACCATCCATATTTTTTACTTTAAAAGAGATGAGTATGATTTGTATATTAACATGTTTTATTGTATTGACGACTTCAGTATATCATTGAATAAAATCCTTGAACATACTTTCAGCGAGTGGGATGCAAATTCTTGGAAAAAGACAGCCTTTGATAGCGTAGAAGTAATTGTTTTCATAGGTTAGGCGTTCCTTTACGTCAATCTAAGATTCAGTTGTGATGACTAAGCAATCAATAATATACTAAATGTGTAAGTTGTATTTTTGAATGCAATTAAGGTATTTTGCTGATAAGTGTAGTAGCAGTGAGATGTTACTATTCAGTTTTGCTTGTAATGCTACCATTTTTAGATATTACAGTCGTACTTGAAGACACTTGATTCGCAAAATAAGAGCAAGTTTGAGTTGCCCTTAGAACTTCAACTAAGCCGTCAGGGTAGCATCACCTTAGCGGTTATCAACCCGTATAAATATATTGAGAAATCAACTTCTCCTTTCTTATTGTACTAACATAGCTATTTTGACAGCAATCATTTTTATTCTGTGAACATCTTATTATGAAGTGTTCATGTTAACATATTTGTACGTGTGAACATAATGCGCCTTTTTTAGTATACATATAACTTTACCGGAGATGCATAACCATTTTGCAAAGTTTTTCCTAAATTAAGCTATCTCGCCACTCTAGACATTTTTTCATAATATCATCGTTCATAAATTAAAGAAAATAAACAACTTGCAACTTGAAAAAACTGATTAGAATCTAAATTGAGAAAATATTTCCTGCACTACCGATTTATAAAGATTCAATTCGATATACAGACCGATGCAAAAGTTGTTAACTTTTGGCGATTCACTTTATCTGAATGTATTTGCTTGTAAAGAGAATAGGATAACACGTCGATACATGTTCTTTGTTGCGATTCAGGGCCCATGCTTGAGAAAATTACACCAGTTGATATTTTTCAACGAGCTTTGCTCATTCAAAAGCTTTAAAGTTTCCCCTAATGAGTAGTTCAGCGGCTATTTCCTAGTTTTTTTATGAAGCATTCGACCGGGCTCTAGGGCATCACTCTAGTCTAAAAGCTCACTTTTGACAATAAGGTTAACCAAAGAGTCTATGCATTAAAACTTGTCTGAGGAAATTAAAAGAGGCAATTTTATCGAATAGACTCAGTCTCACACTCAGTCTTCTTAGCTTCTTCTTACCATGCATATCAGTAAGCCCCTTGCTGCCGACTCTGGGGGTCGCTGTGCGAGCTATCTCAACATACTGATCAAATTAGTTTAACTGGCAAGTTGAAAAGAGCAGATTGGAAGTGTCAGTAGTGTAAATACAACTCTCCGGAAAAAAACTGGTGTGATTGGCAAAAGACACAATTCATGTAACGCACAAGATAATGTCGAAATTACTGAGAGTAGCTGAATTTGTTGGCTCTAATTATAATCGTTATTTTGAATTTCGGGAAACAGATATTTCAGCGGTTCAGACATTGAATTTCTAAGGTCGTTTCTATTAATCGTATTTTTTACGTTATGTTGCAAATGTTGTACTTTCGTTACCACGTTTTTGTAGCCCACAGTTAATCCTAAGGTGGCTGTTTAAAGAAAGAAAACAAATATATAACGATGGCGAATATTTGAACCATTGTATACTATTTTGACAGTTCATTGAGGGAAAATGATGTAGAGCGCCGCATGCGGTACGTTCTATACTCTGTTTATAATTTGAAGTATACTGGCCATATTCTAGTATCAGTTGGTTGAGTCGCTTCCACGCATACACAGATATACACAAGGCCGCTTATATTAAATTGATATTATAATAATATCACGCCACCAATAGGCCTTGAAAAACACCATTATGACTCAGCGTTTTCTCTATTTATGCCATGGCAGGTTAGCCAGTTAACCTTTATAACCTGCTTATAGTGCTAACGCTATTATATTTATTCAATTATAATTGTGATAGTGACGTCATTGCTGGACACCATTAAAACCAATGTTTTCTCTCATTTGCTTAAATTGTCTCCGAAAAATCGGGTACATTTGTACAGATAAGACCATTCTCCTGTTTTGATCACGTGCGCAGAATGTAGCGCACATGCTTGACTGTCACATCAAAACCCACACATACTGTAGGCATGCCTGAAAGAATATCTCTCAGATTGCATAAGGACTATATACCCAATGATAACATATATGGGTATATCCCTTTCTGTCTTATGAAACCTGATATGGACATCCGGTCGCAATTTTAATGCTTTGAGCACATTCTAGAAACAACGTTAATTGAGCTGATTTGTTACAAAGCTGGTACAATGGACTATGGACTGCGTACACATTACTAAGAATACTACTCAACGTCGTCACCATGTAGCCCTTTACACATTGTAAAGCTCGGATCTATCCTACAACTTTCAACAACGTTGAACATAAAAGGAATATGATTCGTGCCGTCTTTTAAGGCGTTGGACCTCGTAGATCATAACATTTTGCTTTCAAAACTTAGTCTGTGCTTTTGTACCGATCATCCACTAGTATTTTTCAAACCTTTCTGAACGTATCGGAAACAAAATTTCTGGTGCAAATGCCACTGTTGTAGGATAATTAGAATATTCAGGTCGGTGTCCCACCGGGATAAATTCCTGCGGCCTGAATCTCTCTTGTTAATTACTTACGCCAAAGATTTGCCTCTTTCTGAAATAATACACTGTCTGCTACATTTGCTGATGATACTATTTACGCCCCTGGTAAAATTATTCTAGATATTTCAAAAGCAATAAATAAAAATATCATAAGTATAAGTTAATAATATTTAACAAATGGCATGTGTTTTAATTCGCACATATCTTAATACACAATGTAAATTGCACCTGGACGGAAGCGCTCGCAGTTGCATTCGCGTTGCCTTGTTGTATCTGAAAACAATGTAAATTAGATTGTGTAAAGAGTGAAAAATTACTTATTGTCATGCCACATCGTAACCTAATTGCTCTTATCATACACGGTACACTGAATCGAAATACAAGCCAAGATTATATCTTTCACCGAGAGTGAAACGTTTCCTTTCTCTGCATTTTGGAAATATAATTTACTCTGCTATCTTTATTCTACCTTATCTTTATTGTTGTTCTACTCCTAGAGGTACCACATCGATTAATTCTAGACACTGACTGTGAAGTACCAATCTATTCTAGATTACATTGGCTACCTCTCACCTTTAAACTTTCAGTTAAAGAAATTGATCATTGTATTAGAACGCTTGTAGAAGGTCATTTTATGCTCTTTATAAAAATACAGTCCTCTACGAAAAATAAGATATAATAAGCCCTTTTAAAAAAATTAAGGCTCCAAATTAAAACCGGTATTCTAAAAGGTCCTTTCAGGCAACATGGGCCAATGATTTTAACTGTTTCTTTTTTCGGATTCGAGGAAAATAGAAAGTATGATAGTTCTAAGAAGATATGTTTTAATTACTTATCAGGTCGGTACTCATCTCAATGTTATTTGTTATCATGATTTTGCTGTTTGATTGTTGTCTTTACTGTCCTTATTGTAGACTTCCAGAAATTGTATGTCTTATATTTATTGTAATGTGCAGAATTTAAGAGGTTTTTGTGCATTTTAAAAAGTCTTCATTGAAGCAGATTTTCAAAAGCTGTGGAGTCATTAAGTTTAATAAAGAAGCGAAATAATAGAACAACAACACAGCTTTACCTGTCTCTTTAAACAGTTTGCCAATAGACAGTATATATTGTGACGTATATATTCATGGTATTTGATTTTGTCATAACACTAACACATGCATGTCAATATTCGACAGAACATTAGTTAACAATTGATTTATGAAGTCCCTTTCTAGTTAATGTACAAATGATTCTCGTTTTCTCTTAGCATACTCGGTTGGAACACCAGGTCTTATTTGATATTTAGCTCGAACCTCAGTGTTACTGTTGATACTTACATAAGCAAAGGCCTGTCGGAGAACTCGTTATCTTCACACTGCTGTCAAAATTTACGGCAAGACAAGACCATTTTTGAAGATCTACGGATCCCCACGTGCATCTCGATAAAAGTTATTATGAACTCGGGCTTCCTCTGCAACGGTCAAATTTCAGATTAACCCCCAGACGTTTCTTGCGACCCTAGCCACAATAAATTACCGCTTTCTCAATTGACGCTTTAGGCGACAGGGTGCCATCACATATAATTATGATTAAATTTCTCATAGAAATATGTCAACGTGCTTATTGTAAATAATTTCATTTACTACAGACAAATTTCATAAATCTTGCCATTTGGCTATCAAAAGCATAAAACCTTTTGTCAGCATTGATAAAGTTATCGTATCTTGATTGGAACGGCAATACAGGTGGCTTTATGACGAGTTCAACCGATAACGCATCGAAAACGCTCGTGATTCAAACACCTGGCTAATACTGTAATGACTGCCGTTTGTTATAATTGTTAGTCAGATGTGTAATCGCTATACGCAGACGACAGGGAGTATAATATGTAAATTTCATTTTCGTAAACAGGGGACGAAACTTTGAAATTTGAATTAATTTTAAAAAAATATAATGCCTGCATATACGATTTATTTAGCCATAGTTGAAAGTTAATGTTAAGTGTAGAAACGACGATGTTAAGGAGAAAGCTACTCACCCTCTGAGGTGAATGAACTCGGCCATACGCATGGTGTACCTAAGGCTGCTACAATACGACAGAAATTAGGTTTTTTAATGCTTATTTACTCATATCTAACGTGATTGCGACATAAATCCAAATGATAATGATTGTATAAAACGTTCTATTGCTGACAGGTGAGTACACCTAAAGGTGATTACACCTAAAAATATAGTTAAGAAATACACTTTACTATGGTAAAATGCGCACCTGTTATGTACATTATCGTGAAAACTGTGCGAATTCGATAAGGAAAATACTTAGTGGCTATGAGTTAACGTAGTAAAAGTTATATAAAGGGTTGGATGGTACGGTCAATTTTCGCCACGGAGAACAGTCGAGCAGTCAGTTCACATACGGTAAGATTGGTTCTGCATCTCTTTCGACTTATTAGCATATCATTCAATGATTTTCACTGCATTGACTCATAAATTCTACTGGCAGTGTATGCAGAGTTTGAATAAGGACATATTGTTTTAAAAATCAGTTATTTTGTCATATTAAAGAACCCGGGTCACGTTCAAAGTATATTGCATTTGCAGTGTGAGCATTCAATGCACGTAACAATTTTGACAATTGTTGAGCAGCTACATTTAGTGTTTCGCAAAACTTAAGCTTAGAGGAAAGCAACCAAATCAAAAAGGTCTTATTCTGCGGTATCTTAGAGCAAGGATTTTCGTATATTAGTCTGGTTTCATTTTTTGTCGGGGCATTAATCGTGCAAGAAGCAGTTTCATTGCCAACACCGGAGCATCTCGAATTATACAGCGACACACGATGTTGGCGAACTTGAACACCACGGCATCTGCACCAACCATTCTTCAATTTATCATCAGTATACAATCAAGTAAAGTAAAACAGCAACAAGACTTAACCAGTCTCAGAGAATTATTTAATATTCAAGACGTCTTTAAGATAATTGCTATTATAGAGCTAGAGTGCCGAAAGACATAAGTACATAGGTATGCCATGTACGCGCATAGGTACATGCGAACACGGATAATTACAGTAATACGAACAGCACCCGCTACAACTGCAATCCCCCGTTGAAATTTCAATAGACGATTATCAATGTCGTATGATTTTCATAGGATGACCACCCAACTTGGTAAGTCTGTTTTTTGTGTAAATCAATGTTGTAACGTGTAAGTGTTTCCCTATGTAGATGTATCCAGAAAATGTATGCACGATACGTCTCTTGGTCTTTATGGTCGGGCTTGCCGGAGCTGTCGCAATGAAAAGCCCCACCGATCAGGTAATTAAAATCTAAATTGCATTCCACACACTATATTTTGCATTATTGTAACAACGCAATGTCCAACCTGTAACAAAGGTACTTGTCCAGTTATAAACTTTATCCGTAGAATGCCTTTTTATATAGTACCCCTATACAGTATATAGTCATGCAGAGCAAAGTAATGTAAACAAACTTTGTGGTCACAACATCCGCCTTGTTGAGGTATATAGTTGATTATTGTTCTTGAAAAATGGCTTAACTCTGTTTAAGATAAATTTCTACGTCCATCCTATCTTAACAATCGAGTATAGCGTCATGGAAGGAACGTGTAGACTGAGACTGGAATTGGCCTCGTATACGCTGGTGAGCGCCATTCCTCTCTCCGACAACTTGAAAAGTTTGACAACTTTCCCACGGCTTATTGACATTATTTCCAATGTTTCAAAGTTTAAATTATGGAAAAATTTTAGGAACGCCCTTTATTTTGCAAAAGACAACGAATTTACGGCTTTTGCATGTGATAAATATATCATTCCAAAATGGTGTTTTTTTACGTACAGCTGTGAAAATACTAACGACGGAATGACTTCCTAACCATTCGTGTTTGACCCTTTGTGACACGGTCGTCACGTCACATTTCGACAGGTGATCGAAAACAAATTTTGTTAATAATATAGAAATAACCATTCCATTTCAGTTGCAGCAGTAAATGTTAGTGTTCAGTACAAAGACACGGCAAAGTCAAGAGGCGATACCAATACTACACATGATACCGATCTGTCCCATTTTTGGTTAGAGAATATGAACATTCAGATTGTGTTTTTTTCCTCTGCAGCATGTACCTTATAGACAAAGACTTCAAGCTCGTTACGGTCCTCAATCTCAAGGCGATATATATGATAAAGAGAAGGTAAGTTTTATTTAAATAGTCTCATCGCCCACATGGAGTCCTCTCCCTCCTACTATGCTGTCCACTACCTCTAGCCCTGTCCGATACCTGTTGCTAGACCAGGCGGCAAAATCTATAAGTCTGAAGTGTCATCAATAAATATTGCCGACTTTGTCTACCGCCCAATCTTTTTGGCCAAAATATCATCTTAAATGCCTTCAATAAAGTCATTCAAGTGCATATATAAACGACGGAAACGAAAATTTAATTTAGCCGGACTAGAATTCATTTGTCGACAATAACATTGCATGTTGCACGCGATGCGTTGCATTTGCAAGACGAATACTCGTCTATCAGCATACCTCCAAATTATAAGCGACTTGTAACTAAATACATTTGTGTTACTGAGCAAAACTCATAAAATGATAGTTTTTGTAACTCGTCCGGGGGACATATAGAGTGGGTTCCGTCCGTCTGTTTGTGCGTCCGAGCGTCCGTCCGAGCATCCACACAGATATCTCAGACATGCCTGGCCCCATTTCTTCCAAACTCGGCTCAAGGATAATACTAGCATTCATGTGCACGTTGATTTGTTTTGTGATAAATCCAATATGGCCGCCAGGCGGCCGTTTTTGAGATTTGTTTCAATGTCTAGAGGCATTTACTAAGACATGGCTTGACCGATTTCTTTTAAACTTAGCACAAGGTCAACACTTTATGACTTACTTGAGAATGTCAAATGCCTCTATGATGCGATCCAATATGGCTGCAAGAATGCCATTTTCGTGCGATTTCGCATGTCCAGAGCCATTATTTCTTCACCAATGTCTTTTAAACTTGGCACCAAGGCAACACACGATGACTTTTATACGAATGTCAAATGTTTTATGACACGATTCAATAAGGCCGCCAGATGGCCATTTTCTCGCGATGTTATCATATCCAGAGTCATTACTAAAGCATGCCTTGACTGATTTTTTAAACTCGGCACAAGAACTACATACTATGAATTAGATGCGCTTGTCAAATGTCTTCACGATACGATCAATAATGGCCGTCAGGCAGCCATTTTTTCTGGTTTCATTTCGTGCTCACTCTGATTTAATTACATACAAAATGACATGTAGTATATTTCATCATGAACGAAACCAGTTGTTGTTGATCATGTGTTTAAATATATCGTATATACATAATTAAGTGGTCAAAGTGTATGTTTGTACCTCTACATGCTCTTCATTATTGCAATGGGTACTTTTTATCTCGATTTCTATCCTATAAGTATTTTACTGCAATTATATCGTCTTCTACAAAACATAGGGAACCTGACATCATTATTCACTTTTGAGCATTGTACAAGCACATTCAAGTGAACCCGATTCAGTTCACTTGGAACACAACGCAAGCTATTCCTGCAAAATTACATGTGATAGCGCCCTCTACGATCACTGTACTTGCCACCATTACTTGCAACGATAAGACTACCACCGTTGTCATCCTCTTCAAATTACTTTACCTTGCCAAAGCAGTACTAGTTCTCCTGCCAGCATGGGACAGGCGCGCTCAAGTCCACCCTATTAAGTACACTTTGAACACAGTCAAGTAGTCATTAAAGATTGTATGTGATAGTGCCCTCTGTAGACATTAATGTATTTTCCACGTTCTGATCCCATTTGTTTAAATGGACACAAGGCACTTCCAGCATATGTAACCGCTTCTATTCAAAGAGAAACAGATTTAAGTCATAAAATGAACAAAAGGTTCTAGATTTCGTTTAGTTAAACATTAGAACCATTGAATGAGATCAAAACGTTGGGAAATCAAAACATCTTCAGGAATCCGTGGCAAAACGCGTCCAACGGTTTTCCTTGATCTCGTTTTCAAATGTAAAAAGGAATAAAGACACTTTTTATGTTTTTAATTAAAAGGTCATCAAAAGATAATTAATCTTAAGCCCGTTTTCATTAGGTTGTTACTCATTCCGAAAAAATTATAACATAATTAGGGTACCCCTCTCACCAAATGGGGGTCTAATTGCGTCCATTCGTTTCATCGTGACTGCCTGTTAAGTACTTAAAGCACTAGACACTCCAAACAAAAATGTTCGAGTGTCTATGCCTAGGGAAAAGAAAACATGAAAATGTGGTGTTTTTGTGTTTTCATTTTCAAATAATCTTTTTCTCTTTCAGTGTTAAAGTATGCGTGTTCTATCCAAAGTACATGAACTGTACGCACATTTAATTACTTAGGTTTGCTACAATGTAACAATTAATTGCCGAACTTGTTATATTTGTCCAAATTTTGTTTACGCAGACATTGAGCTACTTAAAATTGAGTTCCCGCCAATTGAAAAAGAATAAGCACTGTTGGGGCTGACCCAAAATGAAACTTGTAGCGCCAGCATGAAAAATAGCCTTTTCTATCGAAGATTTTGTCTCAATTGGCCGAGGGAATGTAGCAAACTTTAAAATTCTGATGATGAAATGTCCGGAACTGACGCCCTATGGTGTCCAATCAATGCCAAAATTACTACTTTGATTTTACAACACAATATGCCATTCCGAATTCTATTTTACAATTCAACATGCTGTTCTGAATTTCATTTCACAACACAACATGCCATTCTATGTGAGTATTTAGGTTGCAGTGGCGGGCGTATCGACCACGGATCGATAGATCGATCCGAAAATCGATCTACTTAGCAGACTACCCAGCTAACAAGCGCCTGTGGCTCAAAGTCACACATTCAGTTTGGCATGTACCAAGCCAGCCCAAGGCGGAGGCCTACCGGTACTCTTTCGCCATGGTTCGTTCAATTTGTGTTCATTGTGTAGTTTCCCGAGCGTTCGTAACGTCGTTACTTGATAATGAAAAGTGGTCGGACTTTAGCACTTCCAAAAGTTCTGTTTGGGACCGGGGGATGAGGTCAAACGCTATTACCCCCAGCCCAATTTACCATGCACTTTTTAAAAAATAAAACTTCAAGTTTGGAGTTGCGAATAGGCATTATAAGCCAACGGGCTGACAACAGTGAAATAAATATGCCAATAAAAACCCAACTCCGGGCGGATGCACTATTTTGCGAGCTGCAATCCATTTTCGATATATTTTGTCTTTTGTGTAAATGGTGAATACGTATGTTTACGTGGTTTTTTTTGCAGAAAAAACGCCGAAAACAATTAGAACAATGACTTTACTCGAATATGGTAACACACCGCGCCACCAACGTCAGACAGCCAGCCACTTCCTATCCTACCGTACCGTAAATTTTTTGCCGCGTTGAGCAAATTACTGAAATTAGTTGTTTGCGGAAATGTCTAAAAATACCCCTTGAAGTTACCTCTTTAAGGAACATCCTGCATACGTTTGCACCCCAGATTAGTTCGAGAACATTTTCAAAAGATACCTCGAAAGTGTCATTTGGCGCGAGCTCAAATTATGAGGGGGGACTCCAAGGTCATAACCTTTAAGTCAGGTGAACTTGAAAGGCAACAGGAATAAATTATTTATCACGCATCCATTCGCAAGGATCGTTTAACGTTTTCGAGGAAGGTGTGAAGTTTTCATTTGAACAAGACATTATTGCTTAGCTTTTACGAGGTTAAAGGCACAGTAACTGTAACTTTTGATGATTATTTCACTATTTTTTGTCCTGTTCAACAACTTCTATTTCTTGTTTTATTCACTAAAACATGACCAAGTGCCAAGTATAGAGGTTCTCAAAAGTATGTATGCTTGTACAGTGCCATGTTAATGTTGATATTTGACTTTTAGTCCGGACTAAAAGTCAGTTGTCAACAATAATATTGCTTGTAATGCATATATTGACTGTGGTGACAAGCTGAATCCTTGGCACATTAACATCATGTAGGGAGTAGAAGACACTGTAGGTAACACACAGAACAAAAATACTGGAAATATTTTCAAAAGTTACAACTACTGCGCCTTTAAAACATACTAGACAGTAGAAAATTGCTGTTGAACCTGTAAATGTTTTGGATGTGTTTACCACTTACAACGTACACGTACCTTTGAAGAGCGGACGCAAAACCAAGAATTTACCAGTAAACACATTCTTCAGGTTTTTTACTTATACCCGAACTATTCAACATGTCATATTACACACACGCACACACACACACACGTGTCGGTCGTGACAATTCTGAAATCCGCACTTCAGCACATTTCAACTCAAGACGCAGGCTTGCTGCAATGGATTCTCCATTCACATATCGGATGTGCTATTTTGCGGGCTGCAATCTTTTGTTTTTTCTTTTTAAATTGCAATGCCTGCAAAAACGGCGCACATGAGTTTGTGTTTTTACGGAAAAACCGCCCAACATAATAGAACATCGACGTTATTATGATGTGGTAACACGCCTCCAACCAATTTAACCCGCTAATCGTTGTTTTTCGCACTGATCTGATCTAAGCTGTTTGCGAAATGTCGCACTCTGCAGTGAACGATAGACACCTTTAATAGCATGTTTAGTCTGGCAACTTACTCTGTACTTGTTAATTAGTTTGCTACATTGTTGCAAACTGAATGGTTTTTATGCTTGATACATTGAACCTTGGGCGTACAACAGAGAGAGACTGAATCTCATACAGTACATGAACAGTGGGCGGAATGTCCTATATACACTGCAAGAGGAAGTTTTCATTTGAAAAGCATTGAAAGGAAAAATAAAAAAGTGCCGCTTTTTTGTTTTTCCCCTAGGCATAGCCACTTGAAAATATTTGCTTCGAGTGTCTAGTACTTTTATTGGCAGTCACGATGAAACGAATGGACGCAATTAGACCCCCCGTTTGGCGAGAGGGGTACCCTTATTTTGTTATAAATTTTTCGGAATGCGTAGCAACGTAACAAAAACGGGCTTAAAGACAAGTTAGCGTCTTATTACGCTTTAACGTAAAACAGAAAAGGTGTCTTAGTCCCTTTTTACATTTAAATGCAAGGCCAAATGTAAAAGCGTTGAAAGCGTTTTGCCACGGATTTTCAGGTCCCCCTTGTAGGCATAGCAAAACTTTCACGTCCCCCCTCGACTACCCAAAAAAATTTCGAATCCCCTGAATTTCTCCAGCCCTCCTCACCGTTTTAGCGAACTAAGCCTAAGAGATATTTGTATTTGGATTACTGCAACATGACTTTGTTTGATGATGTTGTCCACTTTCGGAAACTGGCTAACGATGTTTTCCATTATAGGCCGGATTAGAACGAAACAAGGTGACAAGTGGTCGGGTTCCTCCCATAAATCGTCATTACGATTTGAGTGGCCGTCTTGAAGAAAGCAATGTAAACGGAAGACAGTCTGATGCATATCAGGTGAGTGTTGAAAGATTGAAGCTAATTTGTATTTCATATACAAATATACGGATATCAGGGTCAAAAGGGTTAGAAAACAGACATTCTACAGCTTCGAAGTCCTCTGTAAACATTAAACTTTTGGCCAGTGTTCTCACTGTTTACACTCGAATGATATGACAGAACTCCGTGACCTTTCCTTGACGTTGTGTGTTACGGAAGTTATTTTCACGAGTGATGCGGTGTATCCTGCGGACGTATTTTCACGAGCGAAGCGAGTGAAAATAAAGCAAGGATACACCGCATCACGAGTGAAAATAACTTTCGTAACACACAAACGTCAAGGCAAGGTCATGGAGTTCTGTTATTATTACATATGTTCCCAAATTACACACGTGGTAACTTCGTCGAACAAGTGAATTCTTGGGGGTCGGCGGATGGATATTACGTAACCAATAGAGTTATACGCCCCTCAGCTGGTACACTCAAACAACCTCACACACACGCATGACACTGCAAAATGTTTTCAAGTGAAACGTTCGTATTTTGTATCATTACAATCGAAATTCATGTACACTGGAACAAGAACAGACGGCACTGTCAACGACGCTACCGTCGCGTTATCCTTGGAAAATACTTGTTTCTCAGTGTCCCAAGGTGTTTCATTGTGTCTCCGTAATAAAATTCACTTTCGAAATGATTAACATATTCGTAATTTTGCTGAGTCGTAATGCCGGTCCTCCATCGAGCGGGTTTCAATATACAGTAGACGACAATTTTTACCAAAGTATAAAGTAATCCGCCAAATGTGATGCTCATTTGCATAATTTAGCGTGAAAATACCAAAAAATTATTGAATGGGCACGTGACTAATTTGCATAGTTATTTGATGGCTTGTGACATTCTCCCTCAATCTGTAAGTACGTTTTTAGCTGTTTGACAAGGAGTTTATTGTTAACATTTTGTATTATTATGATAAAATAATAAAGTGTACGAAGCAACTGTGTGGTCAATATGATATGCAATTCATCCTGCCAAAAACCGAATTTCAAAAAGGAACTATTTTTCTCATATGCACATTATTGAGATTCAATACCAACATTATGTGGTGGGGCACGATAGAATAATCTGCAGTGCATATGTGATAATGGACAGAACTTATTCAGATTATCGAGATAGAGCTCGACGTGAATCACACGATGTTAAATTTATTTAATTTTTACTAAAAAAAACCAACTAAAACACTTTAGGTGTACAATTATTAACAAAAACACTACTTTAAAAAAGTCCATAATTGGGTTTAAAATAAATGATAACATTAGAGGTTGTTACCAAATACCCAAGGTCTAACGCAGCAAAAATGACACGAATTCTCATGCGGCACAAATGTAACTGATTGTTGTAAGCTAATGCTAGTAATTGTAGGTAAGGCCTTCATACCGTATTTGCACAAATACGGATCATAATAAATACAGCCGCAACTGGAGCATATTTCCTTTACACCAAATAGAAGGCAATCAGTAAGGAAAACTTGCATCGCAAAAATTATTAACTTCCCCTGTGGTGCTGCATTATTTCTCCACCAAAACGTTTTCTTTGGATCACCAAGACTCGCCATACCAGGTTTACAAACACGCCTGCTCTGTCCACCGTGGTGGCAAATGTAGCATTCCATCGGTGGCCGATTCGGACAGTCCCTTGTTTTATGGTCTTCACCTTTACAGTAACGACATTGAGTTGGTTGACTGGTATAGAAAATTCTAGTAGGATAGGCAATTTTCCTTATTCGTCATTAGTCTCTGTCTCTATCTGCACGAAGTTTGGAATTGGTTTCTTGATCGACGTCACGCTGCAGAACCTATTGCCATTATAGTATTTTTCGTCCAGTGGATCTGTGACTGTGCATCGGACAACAGCTTCGCTTTGCTCGAATACTGACTGAGAAAGGCAGCAGCTGTGGAGTTCGTCACGTGAAATGGCACATCGTGTACGGAAATTCTTGTGTTATCACTCGTGAGGGGGGGGGGGGGCTATACAGTTTCAACACAACGAGAATTCCTTCAATGTCAAGGCCACATAATAATTAAAGCTATATCTGCAATTCTCGTCAATCGCATAAATTATCATTGTTTTTGTTCTTAGAATGTATTGCACGCAGATGATGCGACATCTCACAGTCGGTCACGCTATGCTGTCGCTACTTTTTCGCACTTATAGTGCTTAGCAGTCGTTAAAATATTTGCTGGACTTTATACCTATAGGTAGAAGGACTTCAAAATAACTTGATCCGGGAAATACAGGTTTAAACATATCACAGAATTTCAAATCTTAAACCACCCCTATCCTCCAGCAACCTTTGAATTCCAATATCTGGGACACTACTTGCCGGCAGCTGCTGTGTTTTAATTTGCACGCCGCGGCCGACACGTTCCCGTAAACTTCACTAGAAGTAGCAATAATGGACATTGGCTTATGGCAATGAAACAAACACGGCCGTTATTGTTCATTTAAACGTTCTCTCACACTTACAACATTTTACACTACAATAATTGAATTGAGTTTGCCGAAACCTCAGGAAACGACCAAATTCATCATTATCCTCATAGAGTTCTAGAAATGTGAATATGCAGAGATTTAGACTTAAAAATACCAGACAAAAGCCTGAGACAAGTGAAATGGTTGTGAAAGACGAAGACGAACACCTTAATAAGCAGGTAATCAACATGCAAGCTCCCATCAAGTATATGCTTATCAAATTGTTTACTTTTCATTTTTGTGAAATTGAAAGGTAGTAGAGGCATTTGTAGTTAAACTTGTACAACTTGACGAGAATTGACATTCTGAAAAATGCCCACTGCGCTGGCTATCAAAAACGAAATTTTCTAGCAATTATACAAGGAGTGTTTCCCAGCTAAGTTGAACTGTTACATCATCTTGTATGACCTCAAAACAGCAAATTTGTATTGAACTAATCAACTACAACTGTCTTATTATTATCATGTATTTTACATCATGACAATTCTACAATTTTGCAGATCAACAGAAATATCAGTGCAATAGCATCTACCGAAAGCCGTAAGTGCTTATCTGTATATACATATAACGATAAATACAAACCTGTTTGGTTTAAAATAGTATACAAACAATAAAGTTTAGTCATATGTTGCTGTTAGATAAGCTGTTACAGTAAGACATTCAAGAGGTGCAGGATAATATCAATGCATTCGAGAGCCAACTGCACAATAGTAGGGCATGTTTTGTTCCATACGCAATTAATTCGATGTGTTAGCGATATGTAACATTTATCGTATCTACACGTATCTGTCCTAGCGAATGATGATGGTCTTCCAGATGATACAGTGTTTGAATATAACTTTACATCTAAAAATACTACTTGAAGCGATAAAGTTTAATTTAATTCTATCTTATAAAGACATAAACGACTTATATAATTATTAACGTAATTATCATTTCATTGAACAGAGTGTTATCCACATGAGTTCGAATGCCGCGATGGACACTGCATAGAGGACTACATGTGGTGTGATGGGATGTATGATTGTCCAGATTTGTCCGATGAGATGTACTGTTGTGAGTTTAACCGTCAAGTTTACATTTAATATTTGATTTTCTTGAAGTTCTCGAAGGTTGCAAACAAGCAGATTTCTGTCAAAGTTTGAATAATCCTCAGCTAATATTCAGCAGAGAAAAATATTTTGTATATTGAATGCACGTAAATGTAGGGTGACCGGACGAGTTCTTTCTATTCCTTTACAATGGGGCTGACACGAAACCCTGAGAGTGAATGCTAGAAATCGAAGGCTTAAAGTGGGGCTCAGGTAGTGATATGTTGTACAAATTCATCTTAAGTATGCAACAGTTGTGCACATTATTTTATGTCTGTGTACAAGGTAATATCGTCAAAATCTAGAAGTTTACGAACACACTTTGTCAACAAATGTCAGAGAGGACGCCATCTTGGAAGTCTACTCACACAGCCGTGATGAGAGATCGCGTGATCGGAAATAGTTGTATTTCACAGTGAATGTTGTGAAGACTAGGAAGTCAAGATGAGTGCAAACATTTCTCCAAAACGTCTTTTTCTTCCGAGAAACTGCTGACGAAATTTATACTTTGCAACGTTAATGACTTTTGGCATATCGTTCTCCAAGAAGGGAAGGAATGGCCATGCGGGCAAATTGTACCTTAGACATTTCTACTGGTTCTCTGCTCTAAACAGGCTCAGCAGCAGAAAGTAAGGTTCGCAATAGTGCCGTACTTGAACAAAGTGCTTTTTCACCCGTGCGCACCTGTCATTGACCAGAAACAATGGTTTGTATCCATGATACTGGAAACACAAAGGTCAACATGAGGATAATGTTCCATTTTCTGTCACTGGACTTATCAACCTATACAATATTCTCAGGGAATTAATTGACGATGAATTGAATGACGTCATAGGCATGTTAGCGTCTTGTTTCAGTGGCGTCTTGTGGCACGGTCCCGCTCCAGTATTCTACGATTTTCAGTCAATCAAGCTACTTTATTTCATCTTTCTGCACTATTTCGCATGTATTTGAAGACTTTTGTGGCTACGTGAGAAGATGAGTAAAACAGTTTCTTAAAGATCTAGGTCACTATCGAGAAATCTTGGATAGTATTTTATGGCTGAGTTCAGCCATGAGGTGATCTTGACCGACGCCATGCATTTCGGAAACACTGTGAATTTTACTCCCCTGTTTGTTTTTTCACCTTTCATCAAAAAAGTAGGTCATGCAACTCCTAACAAGGCAAAGACTTCGAAAAAAATAGGGAATCGTGTTGTGTTGTTATTTTGAAACCAAATTCGACAAGAAAAACTAGTCTTTTGTGCCGCGTTTATATTTTCAACTGTAAACAAAATGGCGTCGCTTGGGATCGACGAGTCGTATCTGCATTACATGGGAAAATCCTAAAATGTCTTCCTTAACTCCCTTTTGATATCGATTTAACATGATAATTCCTCAGTTCCAAACTTTGAGAGTTCGATTTGAAATTTTTAATCGTTTTCAACAAAATTCAATGCACGAAATAAGGAACTCTTACGATGACCTTGTTTTTGCAAGGTACTCCCGTCGACCGTGCGTCTACCAATTGAGAGTTGGCGTTATGGTATTAGTGCAACGTTTTTTCCCCCTTTTTCTCTCCTTTATCGATCGTTCAGAGGTGTCAAGTGCGTCCCTATCGATCGTTCAGTCTTCTAAAAAGTAGGCAATCAGGTTCATGACGGAATCTGTTCTTTCTTATAGACACAAATTACTGCCGAACCAATGTTTTGATTTTGTCGACCTTTCGAATTCTCAGACCGCCAAATTTAGAGAATCTAGAAACCCTACAAGTTTCGCGACAGTTTTGGTGACATGACCTCCCCAAGCCTGGGCGCCCAACTCTCTGCCATGGATTTTCCTGATTGAGGATCAAGTGAGATACAAATCATGTCGTGTATGGGTTTCGTATGTTACCCACGAGAGACCATGGTCAGCCCCTCGATGGGTATTTATATACAAACTGATTGTATCGGTTGCTACACTGTGGACATTGGAAGACCACGCAAGGCTTGGGTTTCGCAGCAGTACGTGTCGACGCAGGATTTTTATCTTCCAAAATGAAGTCCCAATCAACATGGGAGTCGTCAAAATTGACGAAATCGTCTCCGAACTTGTACATAGTTCACGCTGCGACTCCACGATGATCTCTCTTGGAAGATATGGCAGGCAGATGTAAACAAACTTTGGCCTTAAGACGCATGCGCAGACAATACTTCGAATGCATTCTGGGAGAATTAAGTTTCTGCTTACGATAATTTTATGCACGTAACTGTTAACACCTTGCGCCGCGTGAGTGATAATCCGGGATTATCCCCATCAGTAAATCAACAGAAAGCCCAATCGAAACCCGGACTATAACAAAAGAAACTGGTGGCGTTTCTTGACCGTTTTGTGGAGGGACCGTGTTTTGGCAAAAGATTTCAGTTTTAAAAATGTCCGGTCACCCTAATAAATTGGCATTGAACGTTACGCAATAAACCATGGTGTACATAATTTTCAAAGGAATGGTAGTTGGCGTTCTCCAAATATTATCAGTCGATGGTCATCCTTGGTTTTCAATATACGACGATGATGACAATGATTGTGGTGATAATTGTGAATTTATAAGTGTGCCACAGTGCGTCCTTTACAGAAGATAATAATAACATTACAGGCTGTACAAAGCTAACTCAGTTTAATATCAAAAGCATAGATTTCGGTTGAAGCAAATCAGTTCCGGGGCATTGTGGCCATATGTTCCGATAAGTGTAGCCCATGACGGTCTGGAGATATACGACGCCGCAAGACGGTGCTGGAGATATTATTACGATATCGCGGTCTGGAGATTGACGTGTACTTTACATCTGTTTCGGTTTGATGCAAGGGATTTTGATCAGTGTGTACGGTGCTCCCTCATAAAATGCGTGAAAACGTATTGTCCGAAGTAACTTTTAGCTTGAGGAAAATTTCATCGAAAAGTCGCTGAGAGTTCCGCTAGCAGACTAAGAAACGACAATATTGGAATCTTTTTCTCTATTCCTCAATTCGTGAATGCTCATCGTGAAAGAAACATCGACAATTCATGAGCCAATAAGCCATTTATGATGTATAAGCTTTTAGATTTTGCTATGCCTGAGTTGCTTTGTCACTTTGTTAGTTTCTGAGAAAACTGCGGGGACCACTTTGAAGTCAGGGACCACTTTGAGGTCTTCACGGACGTCTATTTACGACAGAATAATCATGCGATTAGCTGCTAAATTAAAAAAAAACTGCAGTGCGGTAAACACATTTTTCTTTGGCTAGATACAGTAATATGGAAATATTTAATGTCATCATTCCTTTATTCAGCAGTTGTAATTTCATTCAACAGACTGTTCACCATATGATTTTGCATGCGATGATGGATATTGTCTACCTCGTGAAATGAAATGCGATGGCTCTCCAGACTGTCCAGATATGTCCGATGAGATGTACTGCTATGGAAGTAAGTATATCATAATCGTTTATAATGCTATTCGGCTTGTGTTTAATTTGATGGTGTTTGTATTTCATGATTGCAAACGCGGTTTGATTAGTTCATCTGGTTTGCGCCAATTACATTTCGTAATCGCTTCTTACAAACCGTATTTAATTGGCCTCATAAATGGCACCTATTGTTACTGATACATGAAGTGAGTATCTCTTTTTTTAGACTGCAGTACCAGAGATATGTATGAGTGTGACAACAACAGATGCATACATACCAGTCAGTTGTGCAACGGATACAATGATTGTGGTGATTGGGAAGACGAAATTCGATGTGGTGAGTACTTGTTCTCTGTTCTGAAGTTTTTGAATGTTTGCTCCGATGGCCACCAATAAGTCAACAAGTGAACCTGCACATCGGTCTGTGAGACTGTCCGACCGTTTACACTTACCTATTTAATAATGTGCTTTATGTACGTTTCTTGATTGTTCCCAACACTTTTCCCTTGGCCATGACTTACCTGTTCTGTCATCGTTCTACATTTTGAATGAAGCACACCAAAAGTAAATTCCGACTTTGAGACATACGGCAAATTACTTTCAGTCGAGTGACTTTTTGTTTCTGGAACAGAAATGTCCGGTGATGGTCAATGAATCAAACGACACAGAAGACCACCTCAATAAATTTAAACATTTTGATCTGAGATTTAAATCGCCAATTAAGAATATTTAAAAGTTAATGATTGATTAAAAAATGGTTTTCGAAGAAACACATATGATCGATCAATTGGTCAATTACATGACATTCTTTATGAGCTTAATGATGTTTAATACCTTAATCTACAGACTGTCAAGGTGGTGGTTTTGTATGTGATGTTGGACTGTGTCTTCCTGAAGAGCTTAGATGCAATGGCATTAATGACTGCTACAATGGCGAAGATGAATTGTTCTGTGGTATACTATAACATTTTATTTCTTGTATATGGATGAATAAAATGTAAGTAAAGTAATTAAAAGGCGCGGCACGACTTTATGTACCACACCTCTGAAGTTACAATATTGCATTTATGGGACCCATTCGTAATTTTTGTTGCCCATAACTGGATAAGAGTGGCCAATCTTATACGCTGAAGTATGAGCACGTCCGTAATGTCATAATTGGACGGAGGTAGGCGATAGCAACAGAATCACAGACAGGCCATAAAATTACTTCATTATAGCAAAGTCTTCCCGTACAGGAATTCATGTTAAACATACACAATACTCTATTCCTGAAATTAGTGTTCATTATACAAGCGATGATGTGAGGACAGGGCTTCAAGTTCTGCAGTTAAACAATAAATATTGGTGAAGCTTAACATTCCGATTCGCGCACATAACTTGACAGAATTTTTATGCGGCACCGTGAAACTAGGACCATGAAACTTTAGCTTGTACATTCGTTATTACAGGATGTGAGGAGATAACATTGAGTGCAAAGATGGACGATGTTATGACACCTGGTCGGTATGCTATGGCTATCTGTTCCTTGACTGTGGTGACGTGAATGATATATGCAGTAAGTGTTGTGGGATTTTGATTTTCCGCTTTATCCTGGTGTTCAGTTTTTATTTGTCGACAACGCTGTCTAAGATGTCATAATACGATACAATTCGCATCGCGTGAATAAATAATAACAGGTCTAGTCGAGAGCAACGAGATAAAAATCGAACTTTAAGAAATTTGCCATGAATGAATATGTGCAAGCAACAATTATATCTCATCTCAGCTTACCGAGAATATTGCTATACAGCAAACGTCGGCAGTTACGATGACCTTGCAATCTATCGTTATTCACTTATTATCTATCTTCATTGGCTTCGCAACGACATTTGAAATATACACACCATTGCATGACCTGCGCACCAAACAGGCGTTTGTCGTCTCGAATTATAGCACCATTAAACCCCGATTTCCTCCTGGTCTCGGCAAGTATCCGATTCTTTGTATCGTCCATTCAGAATTTGTTTAATTAAGGGAAAAATAACAAAAACGACATTATTTAATTTTGTACTGCTGTGTTTTCCTGCTTAGGTGTTTTGAAGTCGGAGAAAGAGGAATTTTCACAAACGGAAGTTTTGAACAATAGGCGTTTGGTATTCTCAATTATATCGATTAAACTCCCGTCAATACATTTTTTAATCGATAGTGTCCTAATTATGCACCATGATACTTTTTTCCGCAGTGGTTCCGCCGGCTTTCAACATGTAACGCAACATAGTCTAATTACTTATTGTTTCAAAAGGAGTAGTGAAGTCGAATAGTACTGTTGTAAAGGGAGCCATCATGATTTACGGTCGGGGATCGGAAGATATGGAGAGGTCATGCAAAAATGAGTAGAAAGGACGCTTTGCGAAAAATGATAAAAATCAGGGGATATGCAGCAATAGTCAAAATCGAGCTATCGTTACGTCAAATTTTCAAATATTTCTTTGTCAGGAGAAGGAGATCCCTACTGTACCCACCATGTATCCACTGCTTTAAAACTGGCCTGTCATCAAACACATATTTCAGTATATTATGATACAGTAATGGTGCACACTCATCTGGCTCCAAACTGTCTTCGTATTTTCTTGCATTAATATGCTAGCCAGCGTTGCATCTCACGGGTGGAGGATGCTGGGCGAATTTAAATTGATATAGATTCAGTGTTTGTGGACATACATCATCTGTATGCGTGATTCATATCTTTAACACCTATCCTGCCAGGCAGGAAAAAATAGTTTTAGTGAGTGTTTCCACCTACTTGCTGTGTTATACGAGAGTAGTTCAGTCACTAAAAGCCATGGTGATAATATGTCTTTGTTTTCAAATTTTAAAGTCTCTGTTATTGACAACAAAAGGGACATGTAATGCCTCACAATTTTAACCAACTTGATCTGATGGTAGGATGAACATATCAATATAACGGTTAATGTTGTAAATACGGCTAGTTTTCAATCGGGTTCGAACCCACAACATACGGCATCAGTCGCCTAGCGGAGAGGCCACAGAGAGAACCGCTCGGCTAAATCCCCACTCTCAAAAAAAGTGGTTCAATAGCCGGCTAAGTTGTTACATTTTTTTTCTGACTGAGACCGCTCCACACGTTGTAGAGTTCGTGAAGCACTCCCACACGCATGCTCACTATCACACATCGCACATACAAACTTATCGAAGCGAGTGGAGTTCAGATATTTGATGTTCTAGATATTAACAAAATGACCGAGTTTCAACATTATTTTTCTCAAATTCAACCTTAGGAGGGGGATCTCCTTTCCTCGCATCCTCAGTCGGGTCATTTCTTTAAAAGTTCTCGCTTTTCAAACATGAGTTTGAAATATATTAATATGTTCAAGCACATAATTTACTTTAATTATAAAGGTACATGTAGCGGACTACCGATAGCGCAGTAGCAGCCAGTCTCATCGGTTTGGTTGGTAGACAAGCAAGACAGCAGGCGTGTAATATTGTCATTTCCTAGGAACTTTCACAAACGACTCCAAATGAGAAATCATTTTTAAAATTCTGTCAGTGTGAATGCGCTAGATTTTGAAATAAATGGCAAGATTATTTCTGTGTGTACCAAATACCTGCAAACTACAAATAGTAATTATTTGCTATCTTTGATACGTATAAGCTTATCATTAAGTCCTCCATTGTGCAATCAGTACACACATGCAGTGTTCCTTCTAAGGTTTTGATTGGGTGAGCAACTTGTTGCCTGAAGGGCATGGAGGCCGCCCCGGCGGCCGGGGGGATGATCCGGAAAGGGGATGCCCCTTTCGGCCGAAGGCTGAAAGCAAACATTTACATTCGTTTGTGCTTGGATTTAAACGCTGTTTAGTTGCTCTTACAGAAAGGAAAGGACACTTCAGGACCTTCTGTTTATTACTTATCCAATGCAGCCAAAGTGAATTTAGGACTTCACTTAAATTTAGTTGTCTACAACAATATTAACAATGCACTTGAGAGTGATTGCCTCATATTCAAACTGAATATTGAGTGTTTGAACATGCTTGAGAAGAAACTGTAGTTGATACACAGATGAAAAACGATTAAAGTATTATCAAAAGTGATAGCTACTGTCCCTTTAATATAATTTTATTTTAATTTCAAAATGCTACAGATGCAGACAAACACAGTAACTGTGGCAGCAACATGTGTATATTTCCTAATATTATATAGGGCTCAGCCCTTGGTGTCGCGCCAGGGGTTATTAAAGATTGGCAAAATTATTTGTATTGATTTTATGATAAACTGTAATTGTTACTTCATAAACGTTTATATGACAACTATGCCCAGTTTCCCTCTGATGAAAGCAGTTCACGTACGTACACGACGTCAAACCCTGCAGCAGGGCAGGTATAGATTTTCTGTAGCGTGTAAAAATTTGGACAAAAATTGGCAATTTATACAATGATAACAGCCTATTGCGATAAACAAGGGACGTATTATGCAATCATTATCATTGCAATGGTAACCGCACTGCCCACCTTCCACTTGCAAGCTGAAAACTATAGCGTTCCGTCTAAAAACTGGCAATTTTTGAATCTAATTATTGACACAGGGGGCGCTCTTCTGTAATTCAATCCCAGCATTCTTTGCGTATGCCCCCGTTCATATGCACGACAGTTTTCTCCCTTTATCTATATTAACGATATTTTGTATCAGCGACAAGGTGCATAATAACATTTACTGGCTAATAAAAGATGTATATTTTATAAAAGGCATGTTATATAATATTAATTGTTTTGTTTTTGTTTATTTACGAGTACTCAAAAAACAAAACATGGCGGCGCCCACGAAAGAAGGGTACACTTCCGGTTACTCGCATAGTATATTATGAATAAGCGCATGCGTAGTCAGTAAGCCGCTGGCGCGACTATTATGTCGTTTGATTCTTCTATCTTTTTCTGGACATTTTTTCCAACAGCAAATAAAATAATCTTTTTCATTAGATCTTCTACCTGTTCTACAATTAAACAGATCAATCAGAAAGAACATTGACACAAAAAGATGGAGTGATTAAAATAACATTATTAGTGCTAAAACAGCCACTCAAACCCTAGTTACTCTATGCAACAACAAAACAAAATCTTTGGGTACGAAAATTGATATTCTGCATGCGACAGAAATTTAGTTTGACAACTACTTGTTCATCACAAGCTGGTGGCCTCCAGTTTGTGGACTCTATGCCTAACCAACTGTGCAGTACCGTAACAACGTTGTAGTACGTTGGTACGTCCGATACTACTACAGACTGCTCGACTGAATTCTAGATGATTTGCCACTTTAAGCTACAAAAGGTGCAAATTAACTACTACGAAACGATCTCAAACGTGTAAATTTGGCAAGAATAATGAATGACATATCTCACAAATGTTTTGAAAATTCAGTGAATATATCGATACTCACTCGCAAGTTACCGTGTTGCTGACTTCGTCGTAAGTGAAATGTTCCAACTATCGTCTGCCATGAAGTCAAAAAACGTCCCCTACCATGCCAGCTCTTCGTTTAGCAGTGGGTTCGGGATCACTTAATTATCTGTCGCGACACTTTGAACTTCATCTTGGTCGTTTGAAGGCCTCATGAGATATGCCTGATTGTCTCACGGTTAGACCATGTCCTGTCCGTTCATGTATATTCTAATTTATTGAGTACGTATTATACCAGTATGGACCATGCCGGAAAATGCCGAGAGAGTTTGACCGGTTAAGAAGGGCTTGACTACGCAGTTTCTGCGTAGTGAAGCTTCATTACGTATTCATGGTGACCCCTGGCCAGCTGTCAATAACTTTGGGGGCTTTTGTCTTTTGGCCTGCTTTGCATATGCGTCGTTGGACACGACCTGCCAATCACCCAGGTAGTCAATTAAACTATTAATTGACTGTTTACCGACCCAATTAACACTATCCAGCAGTATCAGTCATATTTTAATCGCGTGGCCCGGGTGGGCACAACGTAGGAACGCGTGCATTTCTATGTGTACGTTTCACTTGTGGTGTTGTTTGTACCATCGTGTGTTTGAAGTCCTTGTTTCACCCACCGTCCCTCCACCCACGGTGTTTCACCTACAGCATTACCTTCAAGGTGACAGGCTTACTATTAATGTTCAGTGTCATTGCACCGAGTTCTGCCCACGGTGAAAACCACCTGTTTTGCCTACTAATTACTGCCCGTCGCTGCCCGTCCTGAATGTAGCCTATCTATAGCTACAGTAATCACACAAATCATTTATCAGTTTTGATATATACTCCTAAATTGTAAGTTTGATCAAAATCGTACACACATTCAAGGGCTATGCAGACTGTCCATGTACGCACACACAGTGACAAGAAGGCGGCAAACACCTACTCACCAAGCACATCGAATCGGCGAAAAGAAGCATAAAAAAGCTAGGCTCATCGCTAAAACAAACGCGCCAAGCGCTAACAAAAACCCATACCAAGCGGCCCTTTTCAGGGCCACCAAATACTCCAAAAAGGGAACTACAAAAAAATACGATAAAATGACATAGAACACACAAACACTTAAAAGAAATAACAAAAATCGTACACATATCAAACAATTGAAACACAACATTAAATACAAAATAAACAATCACAGTAACGTAACAGAAAACATGGCCGTGGAAATAAATCAGCTATTTCCAAAGAAAAGCCGACAACAACATGAAATTCAACAACAACCTATCATCGCTCAAACTATGAAACTCCGAAAAATAGTACTAGGCAAAAGCCTTAAAATTCATTCGGACACCAACAAAACCAAACAGAATAAAACCACCTCAGGATTTCAACAAATAAAGTCGTATAATGTGACTACGCTACATCGTGAGACACAAACAATCGCAACAACACCAATTCAAGAGAAAATTCAAATTGGACTCCACGAACAACAAAAAAACAAAAACTTGAAAGCTATCTGAAGCTTCTAAACTCGCACTTCTAGAGATACCCTTTCAAACAAGGAAATAAAACATGTCGCGTGCCAAAAGAATCGCGATAAACCAGCTTGCAAACATTGGACAAATTTTGGGAAAATAACCCTTCGACAAGGGTCGGTTTTTCGTTATTGTCAACACAAACGATTACGTACTCGAATGCGAAAGGCAATTACGTAACACTCAGTATTATACACAACAAGTCAGAACAAACAGTAAACAAAGTAAACGAACTATTAATTAAAATGTACGAGAACAAGCACATCAACCAGGATACTTGTAAGTATCTTGATCCAATAAACATAAAATCCGTACCCCGCAGTGGTACTTATTGCCTAAAAATTCACAAACCTCCGCAAAAATCTAAAAGACACACCAGTCAAAACAAAATTTACCGAAGTAAAGAAATATAGAACAAACAAACCGAACCACCAAACGGACTCACAACGTGACCAAAATTAATATACTTGCCTCGCTAATCGGAAAGCAAGACCACTAAAATGCATTAAAATTATTTTCACAAACACAAACTAAGGAAAGAATCTACACTGCGACTGATGAGAAACCACACTCGGGTTTCGAAACGCAAGCGTCAAAGGGCGACTCTATCAACTTTTGTAACAACATAGGTCCGGCTGCGTCTCGCCATAAGCTTTCCCCACACAAACAAAACATTACCTTACACACTAATCCAAACTTCTCTACAAATATCCAAAGCGAAACAAACATTTCATTAACACAAACAATCGGATAAGAATGTAGGAACACATTTTCGAAACGAATCAAACACAAACTCGACACAAAAACATTTAGGATAGTTAGGTGAGGAGCCTGTTTCACATTTTTTACATCTCGCTATACTGTCTATGATTCTAAAAATAAAGTCATCTGCCACTTTTTCTGTATACGCGGTTTGGCAAAACTCATCTCTTCAATCGAAAGTCGGGCGATTTCATGGTCTTTGGGGCACTTAAGTGTACGTCGAGCTTAAGGAATGTAGTTACATTCGCGATGTTTTATTCGAAAATTATTTATTCCTTCAAGGGCAAATGCACATAATTTATGCTGTTGGAAATACTGGCCGCTCATAAACAAGACAATAAACTCAATATATGTGCATCTTTACTTATATTGTCAAAGTACCACCGACACCCACAAAAAACCAAATGGTTCAGTCCAGGTATTTGCAACTCTGCCATCCGACTGGTCAACAGGAAATCAACCATAGGTGCCTTTTGGCACGCGTATACGCCAGTCACCTAGGCGACGGTAATCTGCACCACTTATCACCATCGGGAAGGTACTCCTCCCCATATACCACTGGTGATCCCACCCTCAAGGCACTGCGTCATTCGACCAAGCATTGTTATTGTAATTTCCTGCATAAAATTAACAGCGAGGTCAACCGGTCAAACTCTCTCGGCATTTTCTCTCATGCGTTGGTGGCAACTGCGCCGCCAACGGGCGCTAAACTCGAAACGCGGAAGTAAATCCGCGCTGAGATCGCACATTTCGCCCTGAGTTATCATTTCCAAAACTAATACCGATCGAAATGACTGAGACTAAAGTTGCGCAAAACATGAAATTTCACTGCGAGAGCAGTCGGAGACACTGCGCAACTAGCGCGCAAATAAGCCTTAGCGGGAACACTGGGTGACACATTTCCTCATACAACTTTTGAGTCACGCATAGAGAAATGTTTTAGAACTCTACAATGCAGGAATTAAAAAATGTCATACTTCAGTCTTGATTAGCTTTTAAATGTTTGAAAGATGTTTATGTTCGTTCATGCGTGCATTTGTGTCATGTGTTGTTGTGGTAGAGAGGGGGGTCATGCAAAGTTTTCAAGTCGGTTGGAGAGGGGGCTATTGAAAATTGGAGATGGAGGTTTCTCAAATTCGGAATGCCAAAGGCAATTCTTCCGATCCTGGGCCAGAAATAATTATAGTTTCCCAACAGAGAGTGCGTTTTAGGTTAACTTTACTCCGTACGTATCTTTTAATATCTTGTAGCAATGCTGGATAATGCTCAAACTGTGGCGCATATATTATTTTTTTTTCAGTTTGTGACGACCCTTATATGTTCTTTAAATGCGATAATGGACAGTGCGTGTACGAATGGTATGTATGTGATGGCTATTTTAACTGCGCAGACGGAAGTGATGAGATGAACTGCAGTAAGTATGTCAACTAAAAGGTATACTATGGCTGTCACAGTGGCACGACCGTGACGTTTGTTTTAGTAATGGCTATTAAGAAATCCATTCTAACATTGATATTAAATATTGAATGTTCAACTGAACAAGATATATGAAAGTTTACAAGACGCAGATGGCGATGACTCAAACACATAAGGTTTCAAGTGTCCAAACCATGATAATTCAAAATTGATAAAAACAGCCAAACAAGGGTTAATTAAAGGCTCTTCTTTATTTTTTAATATTGTATTTGTTTCGAGTCCATTAAAAATTATTTTCATATTTTGTTCCCTATACCTTAAATTGCTAAGAAGATTGTCAGCACTCTTCATAAATCGAAAATGCTATATTTCATGAAAGAAATGCGATGTTGACATCATCAGTATAAAATATGGTAATACAGTAAGATTAGAATGCATGGATTTAAAAATTGTCTTGGCGAAAGCTGCAAGATGGTAACTAAGGAATATAATATGACTGAAAGTGTCTGACAAATGTTATGCATTCTAAATGCGATTCCCATATCTTACCAACCTAATATGATATACTGCAAACTATGGCAGTAATGATGGCTTTTAAAGCTATTGTTATTGTTGATGTTATTGAGTTCATATACACTACCATTTAAAAATGTCTGCATGCGCTTTTTTTTCTTGAATATATAGCTCTGTGTGACTGAAATATTCTGATCTTTTGCACAATAAGCGAACGGCCCTTATAATATCGACACTCTTTATTGTCAAATAATACAGTAGGCTGTTCTTGAAAGATTTCATAAAAAACGACAGCTTTGATGTTTTTACTGCTCTTTCTGCGCTGACTTGCGTTGATGCTAATAAACTATAAGACATCTCGGTATGGATGAACAAGTTTTGGAGATCCTTATTGACCATTCCATTCGGGACAAGACGCTGCATCTATGATTTTTTTATTATCATAGTTCTGACATGATATCAATTAAATTGATTTGAATTTTAATGGAGAATTCTTGTTGTGTACTTGCAGCATGCTATGAACCCAATTTTCGGTGCGACAATGGTTTATGTATGAGTTCATCTGCACGATGTAATGGTCATGATGATTGTGGAGACGGGAGTGACGAAAGAAACTGTAGTAAGTTTTTAATCAATGAAATTATTCAATGGCATGCACAAGTGTCGTACATAACCGATATGCATGTTCGTCAGCCAAGTGGTGTTTCTTTGGACAGAATTTCCATTTCGGAACAGGCCTGTAACCTATGTGAGCGATAAGCTCTCCTCGCACGTGCAAATGGCCTGTGAGTGGCCATTCATGTATCTCCTAAGTGTTTCGTTGTAAGCTTTGACATGGCATTGCGCTATCGATGTCGTAGGGATCAATATTTCTAGGCCAGAGCAGGCACAATAACACGTTTGCCATTGTGCACTGTCTGATTGCCCGCCAGAAACTGATTTCAAATTGTATTTCGTAACTTCGAACAGGCGACAAGGTGAACAATGTACTAAAAAGGAGTGAAAAGTGAGTAATTTTATCTGACTGCAAACATTTGTATGACTGCAAACAATCGTTCAGTGCTACCTGTCCTGGAGGTAGTGTTTGCGGCTGGAGAGTACTGCATTGCCACTAGTGATGTGTGTGTGTGTGTGTGTGTGGGGGGGGGGGTTACATGATTGGGGATTCTTGCGTTTGCTGAAAAAAATAGAAACTAAAAATGTTGATGCTATTTTTTATTATATAACAAACTTAATTTAAAAGCGATTACTCTTCAAATTTCCTTTTTACATACCCAGTTTAAAATTAGCGACATCAGGCTTTTT
>NC_091937.1:12552107-12577107 GCF_041260155.1 Ptychodera flava
AAGAAATCAGCCAAAAAATGTCGGCAAAATAAACATTGTTTGGTCAGATCGAAAGATGGAACCAGAAAAAGAGTGAACAAGCGACTACTGCACCATGTCGAGGAGGCAGACTGTGTCTACAGTTTCTCGCGAAAACACAAACGTCGCCACGTGCACTGTGTATCGTGTGCTTTCCCCAACCGAGTCACTGGCAGAATGCTTAAGGGCGAGTGCGAAAGCACGGGGTAATTTGTTTGGATGCACTGACAACAGCTGAAGCGGCTGCCGGCAGTCTGTGTCGATATATAGCCCAGCGAGGTTTTTTAAATGATTGGTACTGGCATTGAAGTTGAATCATAGACCTGATAGCCCCTCGACAAAACAAAGGTCTGTGAATCTGCCAGTGCAGTGTCACTAATGTCATGTAGCATGGCTTGTTTGCTACCTCAGCCATTTCACCTCGTCTCATTGTAGTTTCATTGAATATCCGGAGCAAGTATTTCGGGCGTTAATGCGATTTTAGATGACTACTCAATCGAAACGTAAGTAAAGAAGACGAACTCAAACTTGATATGTGGCGAGTGCAGACGTAATTCAAAGTGGAGTATATATGGCAGTTCGGTGTGATGATCAACTTCGCTAGCCAGCAGTGTTTCCTCGGACCCTAGTCCATCGGAACATCTTTAAGGATGTACGATCGGAAAAATATAAGCGTACTGCGCCGATTTCCGCGCAGAAATGTATCCATAGTTACCAAGCGCGCATAGTGACGTTCCGAACGTTTTTGCGTTGTACAAAATGTCGTCTGCAGGTAAAGGAAAATCGCGCCGAGAAAATGTTCAGCGTGCCCTGAAAACACGCTGGAAGGTACGAGAATTCAGCAAAGAGATAAAAAAATGCAACATGACCGTAGCCTGTACAACGTAAGTCAGAAGTGTGACGTCTTATTCGCTATACAAGAACAGGTCGTGGTTATATTATAATTCCAATGATAGTGTCGCTAGTAGACCTACCGGAGAATGGAAGAATGGCCGTCGCATTGTCGATTTGCGTGTACTAGCCGAAAATCTTGACACTTGTGTCAGTTGCGGGCTTGCCTTTACGATTGTCATCGTGTATTGGGGAAACGCCAAGTTCACGGCCTCGGCTCCTGGCTCCACGTAGTGTGTGACAACTTAGCCTGCAGCGAAGTCAACCTAATCCCCACCGATAAGCGTCACGGCAATAAATATTACGTGATTTTTTGTATGCTGTATTAATATATAGACCTTTAAAAATAGAAGAACCTAAAAGTCTTTGCTTTGTTCTGTCATTTCCCTCTCATTAAAGTTTACAGGTAGGCTTGAATCATGACCATGCCTGGACAAGGCCACTGCAGGTAGCCACTGCAGGTCAGCAGCATTTGAAGAGCGCCCACGTGCGACGAACCCGGGAGAGCATGGTTTATCGCCAGAACCTGTAAATCCTAGTTAGATTTTGCAAAATTGTGAAAAATCGAGCTCGGTGACCTACTAAACAAAATGTGGTTTTGAAAAATTCACAAAAAGAGCTATTATTTGGCAAAGTTTGAGAAAATTGACATTAGTAGAAACTATCAATAATTAATAAATTACCCTCTCCCATTCCTAAAATTTGGGGCATATTTGTTGCAATTTTGGTTAAAAAATAAATATCATGACATTTTAACTCAATTTTAATGTAAGTAAAATCTTCAAAGTAGCTTAAGTTTATAATTTCTTTATTCTTTTACAGTGTAAACGTGGAAAATGCAATCATGATATGAATTTGAAAATGATGACCTGTTTTATTGATTTTAGTGATTTGTGAAAAACCGTGAATTTTAATGTCATTTTGTAAAAAAACAAGCGCGGTGACCCCATCTTTTTTCCCAGTTTTGGGACTATTCACATATGTAGGTATTCAAAATCCCCATTTGAAAAAATTGACATTACGTTTACTTTTTCCGATCGTACATCCTTATAGTATATAATGCAACGCCGACCCACCAAAACCGTGCGGACCCAACGATTATTATGTGAACATGGCTGTGGTCCTTCCATAAGGAAATAATTGATTATTCAATATAGGTAACAAATCACTAAGATCCGTTAGCATTCATTGATAATCTTGAGTCCTTCAGGTCAAATAGGCATTTTTTCGGAAACAAAGAAACACTGCAGTCTCCATTATCAACGGTCTCATTTACAATGCGTTGACGCGCTGACACGGCTATGCAAGACCAGACTGAGGGGCAAAACAGTTGCCGATCTTCTACAGTGGCAGATGATGCTGAAGTGCGCGAAGCTGAAAAATAAATATAGTGTACCTCGCCTTTTTAATATGAAAAATATAACAACAAGCAACAAGCAACGGGGAGAGGGTTGCCGAAATGCTGTGAGGCACGCGGTGCTGGGTGAACACAACCGTAACCGTTTACGTGGTCTGGACGCTCGATCGAACGCACACAGTAGGTGCATACGGCCGGCGAGGCGCTGACATGTATCGGTGAGAAAAATCAATCACACGATCATTTGTAGAGCTGTACTTTATCATATGATATACGAATATTTCCGAAACATTGTGACGCTACTAAAGTTAGTTTGATCATCTTTATATATGTCAAGTTCTGTAAATGTGTCGACATGGGCCTTCCAACGTGCACTCTATGGAGACGTTATCAATCTTGATTGTACTTGTCATTTGCACAGCAGAAAACGCCTATGTTTTGTTTTGAAAGTTTGTTTACAAAATAGCTTTTCTAGGCGGCCACAACGTATCAAAATGAACGTGTCTATGTGCCGGGATTGGTAAGAGATTGCTAAAAGAGTACTTCAACGTTGTATGGTCTATTTGCTTTAGTTATACGAAAAAAATCGACAATTTTGATCCATATTGCAACTTCAATGTGTCGTAATATTTGAGTAAACAGGTTGCATTCATCAGAAACTTAGAACGTCAATGTTGTCGTGCGTTTTCCATATTGCCATACGACACGAGTGCAAATAAATGAGGCCAAAATGATTTCCCCTAAGTCACTCCAGGTGAAATATGCAAATACCACCATTGACACTTTATGCCCTACTTCATTAGGTGGTATAATATTATGAGTATGGTTACATTATTAAAAATAACCATCTCTCTTGTAGCTAATGAAAGGAAAATTTTGATATGTTTATCCTTCAGATTGCGCTTTACTTGGAAGTTATTGGTGTGGTTATCATTGTATACCAGAAGACTTAGTATGTGATGGGTTTATTCACTGTAACAATGACGAGGCTTATTGTGGTGAGCCTGCTTATTTGCGTTTTAAGGTAGAGACACACGTTAGATGATACTTATTTTAAACTCACTTTTTCTCAATAAATTTCACTTTTAGACCCCACACATTATATATTTTCTGTTAGCCCTATATCTCAACATTATGAAAAATATGTTTATTTTCCGAAATCACAGTGTTTGTGACCATTTCTCTCAAAAATAGCGTTTTGAGTTTTTTTACCTAAAAAAAATAGTTGTTACAGGACTATGGCGACTTGAGATCTTTAACAGAAATCACAATTGAGTAGTCTGGGAAAAAACGGTGTCCCGATTTTTTTCTATTCCCTTTTGTTTCAGCACAATAAGGTGTGAAAGTAACAACTCTGGGTTTTTGAATAAATTACCGGGTTTCATTCACTCAGCAAGAATTCCTCTTGTTTTATCAATTTCACCGAAAATCTGGGACACCGTTTTTTCCCCAGACTACTCAATTGTTGATTTCTGTAAAAAGATCTCAAGTCGCCATAGTCCTGTTACACCTATTTTTTTTTAGGTAAAAAACTCAAAAACGCATATTGTCGCCATAGTCCTGTAACACCTATTTTTTTTTAGGTAAAAAACTCAAAAACGCATATTTTTGAGAGAAATGGTCACAAACAGTGTGATTTCGGAAAATAAACATATTTGTCATAATGTTGAGATATAGGGCTAACAGAAAATATATAATGTGTAGGGTCTAAAAGTGAAATTTATTGAGAAAAAGTGAGTTTAAAATAAGTATCATCTAACGTGTGTCTCTACCTTAATAATCTCCGCGGTTCTGATATGACTTCTATACGTTACAATAGCCTGTTCAGGTGAAAATTAACCCTGTTTTCCACAGCATCAGGAATGTTGTATTAGGAAAGACTCTTAAACAGAAGAAGAATGCGCTTTACTTGATGAAAACCGGATCATCTATTTGGAAGATACGGAATTTTGAAGAATTAAATTTTCAGCATTAATTTGGAAGGGTCTTTGTCATTATGAAGCATTGTTGTATAGGAATGACAATGGCACCAATTTAGACAAGGAAAATTGGTTAAATACTTGTAATTTTGCCATTTCATGACCGACTTGCACCAAATCTTCAGCATATGTAGCACTAAGTGAGACCATTTGTACAAAGTTATTATACTTTTGCATATCTACAAACACGCTGCAATAGAACCATTATATTTTATTTAAAATTGTTTCAAACAGGGCGGAAGTAACTTTTGCGTTCGCTCGAAACATCGGAAATTGAGTTATAAATAAACAAATGATAGTTGGTCAATAAATTAGAGGCCAAAATACTAAATCAAAAGATTAATTTTGGTAAAATTTCGTGTCAAAATTCTTATTTTAAGTACCGTTTTCAAAACATTTTTTGGCCGAGTGTCGATTGCGACCCCCCCATTTTCAAGCTTAAATACTGTCGCATGTGTGATTTTCAAAATGGAACATTCCATATCAGACTTCGGAGATACGTTGGAAGTTTTGGTTTTGCCCCGGTTCATTAGCGAAATGGCGGGCCATGCTAATCAGTGGGGCAATGTATGGATTGAGGCCGTTTTCAAACTTTTATGAAGTTATTACTCATTCTCGGCTAAATGTATTGCATCTATTGCAATAAGGGAGATGCATAGTTGTATGCAAATGAAACAAGTGTAGCGAAGCTAATTAACATTACGACTGAATGCTTAATGTGTTAGGAGAGTTGGTTATATTGTATGAAGCATTCTGTAAAATTCGTACATTCTATAAAAAGTTTGCACCTTGGATCTTGAAGTGTATAATGTATTATAGGGTTATTCACAAAATACGGCCCTGTATGGACGAGGGCTCAGTGAGTGACGTACTGGACGAGCCGAAGGCGAGTCCAATACGTCACTCACTGAGCCTGAGTCCATACAGGGCCGTATTTTGGTATAACCCTATTATTATACACCTTCTCCATTAATTGTCCGTATAAACTAATTCTATGGTAAATTTTGAGGGATGCGGCACGCGCGATATGAGTGAACGCGTGCGACTTGCGTTGGCACGAAGCCAATTAATTTTCAGTGCAATACAAGCAAACTTCGCTGAATGTTTTCAATTTAATTAGTTTTTTAAATAAAAATCAAGTGCATTTAGACTCAGTTTTGTGTTTAGCGTGTTTTAAACCTTATACTTCGAATACATTTTGGTGGAAGTTGTTATTATGTCTATAAACTCACCGTAAATAGTTTGTTGACATCCGATAATTGTTAGGTCAAAGGTCAAACAGGCGCGTTCGCGCGTCTCACGTATTCGGGAACTCCGCGTACTATACAAAATACGGAAAGTTATTGGACGGTCAAACTCCTATAGGTTAAGGCAGTAGGTGTATAATAATGGACTAAAACTTTTCACAGGTTAGGCCAGGAAGAAAAAATAAATTGTTCATCGGAATCGCCGCTTCTACTTTGGCATATTTGGAATTTTTTTTTTTGATCGCGGCAAATTCTTACTTCCGCATCTACAAATATTTTTAGTACTGCCGCTGTTGGCGCCCTACACTTTGTCGGGTTTTCGCGGGCACGGGATTTTTAATGAGACTTCCTACGTGTTCGGACTTAGTTGACCGCCAACACGTTGTTGTGACGTCTGAATTTGGCGAATCACGACGCAAAGTGGGTCGATTTGGTTAGGTTAGTACATGTCACATCATGAGTATTAATTTGATCGCCAACATTCGACGTGATGGCCAACAGTTAGTTCCAAAGACGCTATTCAGTGTTTGTCCTTATATTACGTTCGGCGATTTGTTCAACAAGATCGTGACAGCAGATGGACGGTGCATCCGATTGAATGAAAATTGCATCGAAAGTATAAAAATTTACGGCAATGACAAAACACATGGTTGCGTCGATGTTAAAGTACGATCTGAATGATGACTATATAACTTCACTCCGATCACAGTACAGTGTTGTTAGACCATTGTGTAAAATGTGTAGAGACAGTGGTAAAGAGGCCAAAACATGATAAAATGAAAAAAACTCAGATGCTAGGTCCCACCAGGACAATATTAAAGGACAATACTGAATTGTTGGATTTCAGTGATTTGCTGTACATTTCAGTTTTATTCTGAGAGAATGTTGAAATACTCAGAATATGTTGTGCAAACACTAACTGTGAATGTAATGGCCTATGTTATTGTTGGGAAATATAGTATTGAATTCAGTTACCAGTATCAGTGTTGCTTGTCTGAAATATTTCTGGTAAAAAGGGAAACAATTATCTTGCCTTGTCTGCATCTGTGCAAAAATGCCAGTCTGAGAAACCGCGTTTACGTTCGGCCTAAAAAAAATAAAAAAAAAAATTTCGCTCGCCGCTCCTGGAACTTGGTCCAAAAATCCGATGAACAAGATTTTTTTTTTCTCTGGCCTTATAGTTATTTACTTGAGAGAGCCATGGGATATTTATTTCTTTATTATTTTATTTGATCATAGTCAAAATACGGACACATAAAAATGATACAACTGTAATCACGTGTGTTCTGAACACATTTGTCACGTCACTGAACAGGCTAATTAAAAAGGGATTATTTAAGACTTTCGTCTCGGCCGTCGAATCGTTTAATCTTTTCCAAATATTAAACAAAATGAAGTAAAATAAAATAATATAAAATACCATAAAGAAAAATAAAATGAACTAAAATAAAACTTAAGGATGTACGATCGGAAAAATATAAGCGTACTGCGCCGATTTCCGCGCAGAAATGTATCCATAGTAACCACGCGCGCATAGTGACTTTTCGAACGTTTTTGCGTTGTACAAAATGTCGTCTGCAGGTACGTAAAGGAAAATCGCGCCGAGAAAATGTTCAGCGTGCCCTCAAAACACGCTGGAAGGTACAAGAATTCAGCAAAGAGATAAAAAATGCAACATGGCCGTAGCCTGTACAGCGTAAGTCAGAAGTGTGACGTCTGATTCGCTATTCTTGGTTATAATTCCAATGATAGTGTCGCTAGTAGACCTACCGGAGTACCGGAGAATGGAAGAATGGCCGTCACATTGTCGATTTGAGTGAACTAGCCGAAAATCTTGACACTTGCGTCAGTTGTGGGCTTGCCTTTACTTTTGTCATCGTGTATTGGAGAAACGCCAAGTTCACGGCCTCGGCTCCTGGCTCCACGTAGTGTGTGAAAACTTACTTAGCCTCCAGCGAAGTCAACCTAATCCCCACCGATAAGCGTCACGGCAATAAATATTACGCGATTTTTTGTATGCTATATTAATATATAGACTCTAAAAAGTAGAAGAACCTAAAAGTCTTTGCTTTGTTCTGTCATTTCTCTCTCATGAAAGTTTAATGGTAGGCTTGAATTATGACCATGCCTGGACAGGGCCACTGCAGGTAGCCACGGCAGGTCAGCAGCATTTGAAGAGCGCCCTCGTGCGACGAACCCGGGAGAGCATGGTTTATCGCCAGAACCTGTAAATCCTAGTTAGATTTTGCAAAATTGTGAAAAATCGAGCTCGGTGACCTACTAAACAAAATGTGGTTTTGAAAAATTCACAAAAAGTGCTATTATTTGGCAAAGTTTGAGAAAATTGACATTAGTAGAAACTATCAATAATTAATAAATTACCCTCTCCAATTCCTAAAATTTGGGGCAAATTTGTTGCAATTTTGGTTAAAAAATAAATATCGTAACTTTTAACTCAATTTTAATGTAAGTAAAATCTTCAAAGTAGCCTAGGTTTATAATTTCTTTATTCTTTTACAGTGTAAACGTGAAAATGCAATCGTTATATAAATATGAAAATGAGGACCTGTTTATTGATTTTTAGTGATTTTGTGAAAAACCGTGAATTTTAATGTCATTTTGTAAAAAAACAAGCGCGGTGACCCATGTTTTTTTCCCAGTTTTGGACTATTCACATATGTAGGTATTCAAAAATCCCCAATTGAAAAAATTGACATTACTTTTACTTTTTCCGATCGTACATCCTTAACTGTATTCAAACATCAACACGTCAGACTGTTTAGCAAATATACCCGAAGCAGCATGAAATCGTGTACACAATATTGTATGCTCGATTATCACATTATATAAAATGTGACCAAATGCGCATATGCCTGTTTGTGTGCATGAATGTGTATGCATGCATATTTAGGTACGTAAGTATGTATGTATGCCCGCGCCTTCGCTCGTATGAGTATGTAATATACAGCCTCATGTATTTGTTCAGTATGCCTGTGTATGTATGTGCTGTTTCCTGAGCGTTTAAAAAAGAAAGTTGCTTAATGGTCTTCTCTTACTCGGTCTTTCTACTTTTTCTGACTTCTCCTCTTTATATAGGTGACAATTGCAAAGGATTCGGCTGTGAGAGTGGAAAGTGCATCGACGAACATCGGCAGTGTGATAGCCGGTTTGACTGTCCTCTTGATCACGACGATAGAAGTGACGAGCAATGGTGTGGTAAGGCTAAACAGGCCCCATGTTGGGCGCACGCACCTCCAGTTAGAATCTTTATCCTTTAAATCTTCTGCTGAAATCTGGAAAACTGCGACATGTTAATGATTTTGAAAAAAAAATCGAAGGAGAGGTTACAAAGGAGAGGCACTCTAAATTAATGGTAGTATAATCAAGCTTCAATGGAGAAACTGGAAAAGCGCTTTGAATAAGGTTTCATTCATTGGTTTACCTCAGACTATAATACAGGTTTGATTTATAATTCAGAATACATACCCCTTTCTCTGTGCTTTCTGAAGCTGACTGCTTGAATCCATTTTATTACTACCCTTCATATTAGCTTAGGGGGTAGCTTCAACTCTGCTACACCATCGAATACGTGATTTTGCGTAATAGCACAAAATAGTAGGTTGTGTATGTTAGGCAGGAATATCATACGACCATATAAGTTGAATAACAATGTCCGGTTTTTCAAGTGTCGCCTTTGCAATGTGCACAATAAATCTTATTTCCGTCACATCCTGTAGAAATAAGCGGTTTATGATTTTGAATTTCAATGAATGGATTTGATGATCGATAAAAACAGTACTACTGATTTCTCATTTCCCACATTCATTTTGTTTCTTAGTACCATGCGATGCATCGCACGAATATCTATGTGATAACGGAGTATGCATTCCAGATTTCGTGTTTGCGATTTACATAATGACTGTGGTGACTGGAGTGACGAAATACAGGGTGGAAACAATTGCTGTAAGTAAATACTTTGATTTTGTTTCTCGCAATTAGATGAGTTTACTTGTTAACAAAGTCTCTTAAGTTGTTATAAAATTCATTCCAGGATAGGAAGCTCTTAAATCCAGATTTTTTTGTAAGTCTATCTTGATCCTTATGTCTATATTGGTAAAGCCTCCTCTCCACTGTATCATCAATTTACTGGCAGAATTCAAAGAAAAGGATATGTTCCTACTGTTATTTCGGGAATCATGATTATGAATCACGTTTTAGACCTTCATATTGCACGTAGCATATGTTTCTTGTGTAAGCACAATCTCCATAATAATAAATCAAAACTGAATACATAATAACAACTAAAAACAAAAAAAACCCAAAAAAACTGTGAACGCAATTTTAAAATTTAGCGACTGTTGTATAACGGGGTACTTTGGGCATAAGGTCAATACATATTGTAATTTTTATTTATAAGTGATGCATATGATTTTAGTGATTCACATGTCACTTTAATAAATAAATACTACTACTACTCTACTACTACTACCACTACTACTACTACTACTACTACTACTACTACTAACTACTACTACTACTACTACTACTACTACTACTACTACTACTACTACTACTACTACTACTACTACTACTACTACTACTACTACATAGCATGCATATTCGTCTCTGTAAATACTTTAAAGCAGAATGCATCTCACAGAGTTTGAACCTTGTTTAAAGCGAATTTGGTACTAACGAAAGATAATTTGTAACGTTAAGGTTTCTTCAGTCCAAGGTACAGTGGTATTATGTTTATTTCTAAAACCGTCGATTGCTTTTGTTCAAGCTATTTCAACTTTCGTTGTCCATGAGCATATGACACAATTATGAGAGCACCTGACAATCTTTTACATAGTTAACTGAAAGAATACACATACTCAATTCTATGGTGTCAGTTTGCAGCGAATAAAATGATTCACCTCTGGTTGCTGTATTGAATTACTACAGCTTGTGATTTTTATGTGCAAATGGAGCCTGTGTCAGATCTTACCATCTTTGTAACACTTACAATGACTGTGGTGATTGGAGTGATGAAGCAAAGGGTGGCAACACTTGTGGTAAGTCGGCTGCTGCCTTACGTGTTACAATGTATTGGTTTTAGTAAAGTTTATGTAAAGTTTATCGTAGTCTTATGTTATTTTAAGAAACCATAAACAGTTTACAGACCTGCAAGTCGATGGCCTAGTGCACATGGGTTGTACAATTAAATTTTCAGCAATATGAGGACAAGGGAAACAGACTTGGAAAATTGTTACTTCAAACTTTTACTGATGCAAAATTTGACACAGATATTTGCATCTTGGATTCTATGCATGTATGGTAGTTCTAATGATCTCGAATGATGCACTCTAAGAACGTTACTACATACGAAAAAGCTCGCATTTGATTGAGAAATGAGTTGCGTTCCTTTTACGCTGTGTCATTAAAATATTGTTCTTGTAGAGTATGAAGATTGTACCGAGTTCCAATGTGAAAGTGGGGAATGTCTGTGGTATTGGGCTGGATGCGACGGCTATCGAGACTGTAACGATTGGAGCGATGAAATGAACTGTGAAAGTATGTAATCAGTTTGTCATTTCCGTTTTAGTTAATTTAGTGAAGATGCTTAGAATAAATAATGAAAGATGAAACATGGGACCCATCGATTAATTTATTATCAATAATTTATTATTGTTTAAATATTCTGGGTTGTAGATTGCATTGCACAAAAGACTTTAGTATAAAAGCACGTAATATTTGTGTCTTTTGCACGGTTTATCGAAGATGCATTGTTTGTAGTTTTCCTTCGTGTAAACGACAAGCTGTTTCTTTAACTTTTAATTTAGATTGTAACGCTACCTACGGCAGATTCGAATGTGACAACGGATTATGCATCTACGACTGGTATGTGTGCGATGGATGGTTTGATTGTGGAGATGATGATGTCTCTGACGAAAATAGCTGTGGTAAATATTCATTAAGTGACGCATTAAACGATGAGTGTCTCGAGAGTATTTAACTGGCAACCGGATTTGTTTGCTTAAATGGAACTACATTTCATTGCTCAACCTTTGTATTAAGTTGTACTTGTAATTCAATAGAAATGTGCAGTACTATTATCGCTATTCTATGTTTATGCGATAATGGAGGCTTTCACGTATATTTAATTTTTGTGTAAAAATGTTGACAATCCGTACTGCCCTAGTAACGCAATGACAACTTTCATCATGCTTTTTAAAGATTGTAGCGGAAAGTTTCAATGTGAAAATGCTGTTTGTGTGGATAACCGCCGAGTATGTGATGGTTTTGACAACTGCGGAGATAACTCTGATGAAATATATTGTAGTGAGTAATGATATACACGATAAATAGTAAATCGGTGACGTTCTTTTCTGTAGCACTGACTAGCAAATAGGTTGAGGTTTCTCAGAAATTTTTTTCACTTTCTTATACTTACTACTTTACACAAGTTCACTCGAACTGGAAAATCACACATTGTTGCATGCAAACATATGTTTAGGGCCAGGGCATAACAGAGTTTTGATATCCTGGTCTCCGTGTTTCTCGGTCTGATGCCAATGATGAGTGGAAAACTTGTACTGTACTGTAAAAATGTTCAGCAAATAAATATACTGCAAATGGACAAATATGTTTATTTTTCTATAACAATAATGCCTTCACATTTTGCGCTTCAATCTCTGTTTCCAAAATTATCGATGTTGTAACGTAATTACTTGATATACCCCTACAGAATGTAAAACGGATAGTTTCAACTGTGCAAACGGTTTTTGTGTTCCACCTCAAGCTGTCTGTGATAATTACGATCACTGTGGAGACGCAAGCGACGAAAGGCATTGTGATAGTAAGCATGTACAGTTTTACTGCAAGACATGGGTGCATGGCTTTTGACAGAATGTTTGAGGCAATTTACAACTTCGGGAACTACAAACAGTTTGAGAGTCGCATAGACTTTGAGCAGGCATTATCTTCGCTTGATGAATTATTACCATACTTTTATATTTCATACCAGCATGTTGGTTAATTCAATCTGAAAGGGCATTGATTCTCATTGCTTCTATTTCTCCTTCAATATTTTGATCAACGGAATGGAAAAATTCGAGCTTTGAGAGCACAACGGCTCATCAGGCATTAGACACTCTCATTGCGTTTGCACACACAAAAATACACATGATGCACAAATATTTAAACAAACTGTGGGATAGGTGATCCCGTACATTCCTAATACCTTTCTGATAGAATCTCTCTTAACTCATACAAAGTCTTTATGTAGTATATATAAGGTACATAACATTCCTTTCATTTCTCTTTAAATTAAGATTGTAATGCTACTCAGTTCCGGTGCGACAATGGCTTATGTATTGAAGGTGTCCAGAGATGCAATGGATATCAGGATTGTTCTGATGGTAGTGATGAGATTGGTTGCAGTGAGTAATCACGAACTTAAAAACTACTTCCGATTGAAATTGTCGTGATACATTCTTATATAATAGATAGATATATGAACGAAAAATAGTTAAATAAATAATTGAAAAAAAAAATCAATGTAAATACGATTGATGAAATAAATAAATAAATAAATAAACAAATAAAATAATTATTACTTATTTACTTGATTATTTAAATTACCAATTAACTAAACAATATATTAATTATTTTAATTTTCATATCTTACAAAATGATTCCACGGGCTAACGGAAAGATTACATAACCTTTAGTAACAACACTTGATAGAAGATGAAGAAATACCTGGATCATTCAGCTTTGGAACTATAACGTCAAGCTAGCGATATCATTTTTTATTGATGCTTCAATTTTCTACCCCATTCATTGTCTCGCAAAACTAGAGTGTGATAGAGAATGGAAGTTCCTTTGCAAGAATGGACTTTGCGCTGATACCAGTTATAATCGTTGTGACGAACGGTGGCGGGATCGTAATAGACACTGTTCAGACTTCAGCGATATGATCGGCTGTAATGGTGGTAAGACATCTTACTGATTTCAAAACCTAAACAGCTTAAATTTTCTTTGGCTACCAGCAAACTTTGCTGCGTTCCAAGGACAAAAACCAGGCTAAATGTATATTTACTTTGATTGATTAACAAGAATTTATTTTGCATAAAATTGCTTGTAACACCTATGATCTCGGCAAGGTATCGAAAGTGGAAAGTAAGAAATTACAATGGGAAGCGATCTTATTATACAAACAGTACATGTAAGATGTAACTAATTACACAATGTAACTAATTACAATCCTTATATGCGCTTATAATATGGAATTATCTGAGAGATGATAGCTGTATCTAATAATGAGCTCAGTGCCATGAGTAGCACTATTCGACATAACTTCAAAAATATTGACAACATTTCACAAGTGGTATAGCCACTTAGTCAAGCCGTCAACTGTTTGTATACTTATGGAAATGAGGTCAAAGGTAACGTTCCGAAAGGGACAATAAATTATTTTCCGGGTAAGACATCGAATGAGGACCTGGAAATTTGCTACAGTATCATGTTGGATTGATAATTTTACTTTAGGCAGCATGATATAATTTCAACAGGTGCTTTAGTAGGCTAAGGTCAGGCAATCGCTGTCATAAGGTGGATATAGTTTCAAAATGAACTATCAATGTTAAAAATTAAGTCAATACACTGTTTGTATCAGACTGCAGAGATGAATCACTGTTTGAGTGTGACAATGGAGAATGCATCGCTTCGTTTTTCCATTGTGACGGCTATCGACATTGTCGTGACAGAAGTGACGAAAAGAACTGCAACAGTAAGTGTTCTCACCAAAATTGAAAAATCATGCACATTGAACCTTATCATGACGAATCACACACAAGACGAGAAAATCTTACCACCAGAAGATGATCTATGCATAGAATTCGTAGCATTTAATATTAAGGAAAATGATGGTATCAATTGCAATTGAACCACTGGGAAAGGATTTGATTGACAGATTTAACACGATGAGAATCTTTTTCAATGTTTGTACGGCTTCGACTCAGACTGCAGAACGAAAGTGTTGACCCTTAATTAAACGTTGCACGCTACCGCAGAACAAAATTAACCAGATGCTGTAATGCATGATTTGATATATTAAAGAACGAATGTTTCAACCCTCTTGACTTTCGCCTTTGTTAATACTCGAACACTATATTTCTTTTTCGCCTTTTAATAAAGACCCAAACGCTGAGTTGTATGGTTGTACCAATGGTTACTTCATACCATCAGCCTTCGTATGCGATGGATATAATGACTGTGGTGATTGGACTGATGAACATAATTGCAGTAGGTATATATTTTGAAAAGTTAATTTCACTAATAAATGTGACCTTAGACTGAAAGAATTGTACCTACAATATGACTGTAGTCATAAACCAAGTAAACGATTAGTGTCGACGACGGCGCTGTAGTTTGATGTATATCATAATGATGTAAAAGTATGTTCGGGCTTTTCTAGGTGATGTCTTTTCGAACATTATGTTCGGCAGAAACAATCATACACCTTCGATATGCTTAGGCAGTGCACTGTTGGGGCTATTTCCCCTCTAATGTACGTTCCCTTGGTAAAATGTCATCATGATGTTGTATGTGCTTAACCAGGTGACAAACCACTTGCATTGCCAAAGAACAATCCTTAAGCGTATGCATAAGCGACCTTTTCTTAACCGTATTAAAGGGACAAAGTCGGTATATTGTTTGACATGTGAAAGATACTGAATGAATGGGTAACCATGCATATATTCGACCCCGATTTTAGACACGATAAATGATACCATCGCGAAAATTAATTATGGTCATGACCATTAATTCATTATCGCGATGGTTTCATTTAATTTGTCTAAAACCGGGGTCGAATATATGCATGGTCACCCATTCATTTAGTATCTTTCAACATGTCAAACAATATAAGTAGTATCTCGTATCAAACAAACTTCATGAAAAATGGCCGACTTTGTCCCTTTAAGTGTTTTAACACATAACTTTATTAAATATGTAGGCAGCTTCAAGTTCTTTTTCTATGAGAAAATCGATCAGTAACTTAATTCAATTTAATGTTTTACTTTTTCAAGCCTGCACGCCATACGATCATTTCCGCTGTGATAATGGTCACTGCATTCCGTTACGTTTTGTGTGTAATGACTTCAATGATTGTGGAGATGCAAGTGATGAATTAAACTGCCGTGAGTACTTGAAATTGAACTTTATTATTACTATAATGCTGTACCAGGATTTGTATTGAATTTGAAGTATTCCTACGACATCAGACAGTAAAACAAAAATAGTGAATTGCAGTTCACGTTCATATTTTGTCACAAACGTGGCAGGAATATAGGAGACCGAATTGTATGATTGTAGAAATGTATAAGAGATTGTACGGGTAAATTATACAGAAGAGAAAATTTCCCCTTTTATTTTATACCGTTGTAATCCTTAATTGCTAAGCATTTACAATCATAATTTTATCAAATGAGGAGTAAAAAAATTTGATATATTATCGTGTGATGGACTTTTGGTTTACTTACGTCCACAGCGTGCGAATTTAACTGTACGAGTGGGGAGTGTATACCGGAATACTTGGTATGTGATGGTCATAACCACTGCAGCGATGGAAGTGATGAGGAAGATTGTGAAGCCAGTAAGTTGTCAAATCTTTAAGGCTTAGAGAAGGATGACAATATCTGGTGCTGAATAATTTCTCTTTTGACCAATTGGAATACTTTGTGTTTAACATTCAGAAATACGCTATCCCTTTCTGTCAAAATGAACAAAAATGAGGCAGAATTCGGACGAGAAGATTAATATTTTGTAATCGCTCCTTCAAACTGGAAAAGCTGTCCAGTTCGTGTAAATTTGGAAACTACATATCATTTCTGGAGATCAGTGTAATGACAGCAATCAATCTCTATACAACAGCCCGTAAAATCGGTTTCGGCATCGTATTAATATTCAAACGGAAGACAACATATCATATAGTCATCGAAAAAACACTACAAGTAAAGCAATGCAATTTGCGTTTTGATTACGACCCTTCTTAAGTAAGGATAAAAAAGTACATAACCATAAAAAAGAAACGAATAACCTATTATCGGAAATGATACACGTCGATACCAGCTGTTGTGAGACACTGAAGCGGGGTTACATCCGAATCGTCTAGGTTGTTTTGTAGTTCTTTTCATATCTTTTTATATCTGGGTTGTCTTCTCCACATATATATTGGATATGCACAATATTTCACACAATTGTTGGACATTTTACGGTATTATGTACCTCGAAAGTGAAAGAATGGACTTTTGCTCAAAATTTCCTGAATGAAATTCTTGCCCATTCTTGTAGTAAATGAAAAATAAAGATTAGGGGTCATCGTGCAAAATTTGGTACAGACGACGAAGTACTAATGATTTCCATATATTTGAAATTCAAAATTGCTACAATTCCGACTGTCGTAAAACTAATACTGGTCGAAAGTTTTCTTACACAAAGAGCTTCAAAATGAACCCCCACAAGAAGTAGCTAAGAAAAGAATTGGAAAAATTGAGAGTCGCATTTTACTTTAAGTTATTGTAGATTATTTGATCGTAAGACGTAATGAAATATACCTCCACACAGTTAGTTCACAGGACGTTTTTAGGTACGAAATTTATCATTAGAATCATTCGTAACTTCATCCGTCTGAAGTATGCTCGTCAGAGTCAGATAATGTATTTAAACTCATTGAAATTAGTTAATTATACACATATTAATTGCCTTCAAAATATAAACTGTTTTATACACTCAGAATTAAATGTGATCTACTGTGAAGAGGATCACATGCGTCTCACTGTAATGAAACGATGGCTTCTTGACTTGCTTCGACTGGAGGATGCAGAGGCCGAGGAGTTCCATTTAAGAGATGAAAACTGTACTGGTTTTGAAGAACAACCAGGCTTGTTCACTTTTCAGACGTACCTTTACGAATGCGAAACTTCTTCGAAGGCAAGTAGAACTCTGCATTTTAGCAGAAGATCACGGTAGATTCATTTTCCTAGACGCATACGGATTTCCTAACGTTTCATTACATTTAAGATTTCCGGAAACGTTTTTGCCACTCCCCGACAAGGTAATCACAATTCTTTCATACCGTTCTATTGAAATCCACAGGAGCTAACAGACAACAAAACGATTTCATATGACAACGTCGTCTACTCATCAAGGGGGATAGAAGTTTTAGAGATGATCTGTTCGTATCCGACCGAATATGAAGTAGCCCCCGTCCACGTCATTTTAAACCCATGGTAAGTTCAATATTAATATCTGCAAATGTTGCAAGCTAGGTTTCACTGTGGATTTGCAGCGAGGGATTACTGAATTCAAATCATATTGAAAATTAAGTTACATTAACTTTCAAATGTTATCATATTGCAGCAAAAAAATTGTGTGAATCGAGTATTTCCACTAAACTTTACATGGCCACAAGAAATAATTTTCATATTATACTCGAGAAAGCAAGCTTGTGCATAATTTAAACATGTTCACGTAGTATTTTTATTTCCAGTTCCCCAAAAGTTCCATTCTTAGGTTTCGGAACTTTTGTTGTGGAGGGTACACTGTACAAGGATGAAAGCTTTGACGAACTGTTGGATCCGGAAGAGGATTTTCCCGTAATGATATGTAACGATGTTTATCTTTACATCGGCATCGCTGTAAAGAGTGAAGACAAATCATTGGAATTGTTTTTGGAAGACTGTTTTGCAACTGAGAGTCACGATCCCCATGCCATAGCAACGAGATTCCCGATGATAACGAATGGGTCAGTTGCAATGTTTCATCTAAAAATCAACTCCCCAAATCCAATATGTTAGTCTCTATTTCTGTTTATTGATCAATCAATCTATCTATCTATCTATCTATCTATCTATCTATCTATCTATCTATCTATCTATCTATCTATCTATCTATCTATCTATCTATCTATCTATCTATCTATCTATCTATCTATCTATCTGTCTATCTATCTATCTGTCTATCTATCTATCCGTCTGGTCTGCCTGCCTGCATGTCTGTTCATTCGTCTGCCAGTAAGTCAGTCTATCTGTCTGTCTATCTGTCTGTCTGTGTACATATGTACATTCCCATCTTCCTGTATTTTTAACAGCCTACATTCATATCGGAACACAAAAAGGACGACATCGATATCATTGTCGGCCTATGAATACAGGTCAACGTGTATAAAGCAAATACTATGTCACTCTGTATAGCAAAATTAATGTAAAGTAAATACCCATGCATACTCTTTAAGAAATTACCTTGACGTTTAACCTTTAAAGCGGTCTACAAAACATAGTTTTATTGCATATCCTCTGCTATTACAGTTGCCTTGAAGACTCAACTACGGAGTTTATTGTGAGTCCAAGCAATGATCTTGAGAAACACTACGCATGGGACGCATACTATGCTGTGAATAGGGATGATGTAGAACCGAACGAAGATGTTGACCTGTACATCCACTGTGCTGCGGTGATTTGTAAGAAGAACCAAAAGGGGACACGATGTGACCAAGTAATTATCAAGAATAAATTACAGAGAGCATGACATACGAACTGTAAAAAACATCAGGGAAATAATGTTCGCAATGCTGATATATTTTTGATTAATTATACAACAATATGATATTAAAATGCATGACTTTTCAACAGACCTGTGAATTACTAACTTTCTGAATATTCGTAAAGTAGCAATAGTTGAATTAAGTGAAAGAATGGTCAAAGTCGTTATTGTACGCCTTTATCAAAACTTCCGATCACGGATATAAAATTTGAATGTACAGAAACTAGTAGACAATAATAAAACATACATGAATGCGGAGCTTGATTTACAATTCGAGGTACAGTGTTGAATGTGATTGATATTGCTTGATAAAAATGTATACGTGTGTACCTTCATCAGTTTGGTAATATCATAATTGGTAAGAGTTTAAGGTTAGAAGTTGATGCACAGACAGATGCACATTGATAAAGTTGCCATATTATTCATCAGTTCATTATATTCACAGTTCACAGTTATCGCAGAACTAGTAGTTGCATAGATGGAAATGACTTTGATACAAATAAGACATACAGTTAACAAGATATCGAAGTTCTAACTCAAGGCATTTTGTCACTTTTTAGGGATGTCAGAATTCCCGAAATAAGAGAAGTGTAGTTTCTGGCAGCAATTCGTACATAACCCATGGTCCTTTCAGGAAATCGTCTAATACCAGGTAAATTATATATTATTTTTTTATTGAAATAATATGAAAACTAGCCACCCAAGGAACACAATCAACTGTCTCGAACATCGAATCATCTCTCCGCATCAGTTATAATACCGATAAAAAGGCTTTCATAATGTTTATGTACATTGTTTCTTATTATGTTTTTATTTTTTTTACACAGATGTGGTGTTTAATAAGTAGACGCCATCCTTTTGGACGCGACGACGGAATATTCCGCTTAACTAGATGCATCATTCACTTATGAAGAATAAAACATACCAGTGTGATATCTAATCCCGAAAACTTTTAATCAGTGCCATAATGTATCTGAAGATAGCTAGTTCCAGTATACATTTATTTAATTATGGCTTTTTCATTGTTATGCGTAAAGATTCGGTAGCTGAAACACTTCCACAAGAAATTAAAGAATAAATATTGCTGCTAAATACATCGCTTGTCTTCGTTTCTTGTAGTGTGTTGTGCCAACATTCGTTATATCTTTGTATTTAAAGAACCTATGAGAGTAAACTCCTTATTAGTCCAAGGCAAGCAATATCAATTCCTTGAATGTTTCATCTCGTCATGCAGTGACATAAAATTATTCATTTCACTTTTAAGTGTGCCTAGGCAAACCAAGCGTTATAGTGCATAGTCGCCATGGAATGTTTTTTGACGTGACGTTACTGCAATGGGGTCAGACGATAGAAAACGATCTCAAAAATGTACTTACGATAGCCAAACCGGTATTAGATTTTTTTACAGAAGCTACGGAAACACGTTTCGCGAGCACCATTTTTTAAATTTATTTTGTTCGCGAACTTGGAGCAAAAACAGCTGCAAGCAGTTCCGCACCGCAATTCCCAGAGCCTCAACAATCCAATCGTGAGTTCTTATCGATTGGCCAAATAGAAAAGCATATTTGACACATTATGCTCCATTAACATTTGAACGTCACTGTTAAAAACGTTGACGAAATACTTGACTGAACTATTCAATTGGTTGTGATGATTTGTAATGCCACTGTACATACGCCACATCTAGATTTCATCTAGACTCACATGAGACCTGATTTGTTTTGATGTTTGTTTAGGTTGATGTTTTTAGCTGCCAATCTAACAATCAGATATAACCTTCCAATGCGCTGCAAATTGCCAGATCGAACTTTTTGTGCAAGTACTCCAGAACATGACGCTTTAGTTGATCTTACCGCGGGTGTAATATGTCACAAAATCTAACTTCTCCTTAACGAAAGCCTTGCGCTGCAGTTTTTTCAAAAGTTGAGCAATGACTCTTGCGCAAACTTCGAAATATGAGGGCGTCGTGACATGACACATGTTATTATTTGAATACAGTTTACCATTGAAATTTAATGGTTCGTTAAAACATTTATTCGTTCGCCGCTTCGTTGTACGGCGAAGAAAAATCAGAAGGGTATTTTATAAATACTTCCTTGTCTTTAGACTATATATATTATGTTGTAATTAACAGGTGATCGCATGGGCTAGCAGTCTACTCCTTTTCTTTTTCTTCTTACATACCAAACTTCATGCATACATAAATACTATTACGGCGTCCACAGCAACAACTGTCACCCTGTTAATTCAGCTAGAGTATGCGTCAGTGACTAGAAACCTTGTCCATTACCCTGCTCTATATGAAGGCCAGAGTTCAAGAAAGTTGTTGAACCTTGTTTATTGCAGCTGTATCTTTGATATTTACTATCCTTAACCTCATAAAAACTGACAACACCAACATGAGTGGGCAACGGAAAAGTGTAACGAGTCAATCATACCTCTTGTAGACTGTAGATGATAAAGTTATGTGAAGTATTTAATGACCCTGAGGTCGATGAGAAATTCGTTCAATGATATCGTTCAGGAACACAGACACTCTTAGATTCATACATTTACGTATACAAGCTGCTTTTGTTCATTGAGACGTTCACGCTTCCTAATGTTAATTCTGTGATCTGTGACAGTTTAAATCGTAATACAACCATCGTTTACGAGACCTTGCCTTTGCATTTTACACTTGCAATTTTACGTGAGAAACAGTAAACGTTTACGGCAGCTAAACTATTAAATCTTACGAAAGCGTGGAAATCGATACGACATCTGTACATCCACGGCTATTATTAGAATTTAGAGACAATTAGTGACATTGTTGATGTTGTCGATCATGTAAAGGGCAAAACAACGAATCAGGCTACCTCGTAAATTACGTCAATGATTCCGTCCATCTAACCTTCGCCCGAGAGTCAGTTTAGTCGAAGTAAAAATAAGCACTGATTGAATATCTTCGTCGATTTTACCAAGGGCTGTTTCTCACACTTTTTACTTTGGACTTGATCGGCAAGTATGGTTTGTGTCACTGTGCGTTATAATTGTCTGTGGTCATTCTAGAAGAATGTTTTCCAGTTTAAGTTTTGTTTGGTAAAATGTAATCACTCAATGTGTATATATATCACGAGTGCTGACCACATCAATGGATGATCCACCTTGTTGATTTCGTGCTACGCATTTACAAGACGTTAAAGTTTTGCTATGATGTAACCCATGTTAGACAAGCATGGAATCTGAAGTCTGTTATACATCCAAAGCTATGCGAAGGCAAGGCAACACACCTCAAGGTAATGATAAAAGAGACCTTTAATCGATGTCTTTATTCACAGCATCTAAAAGGTGCATCGTTACAGAGTGTAATTTTGAACATGGCTTCTGTGACTTTATCCAAGAAAGTCACGACGGCTTTAATTGGAGATTAAACGAGGGAAGCACGCCCTCGGGCGCCTCTGGACCAAAGAGTGATCACACGTACGGAGAGGCTGGAGGAGGTAACATCTTTGTCGCCGAATATATACTTGTTTATTAATTGTTATGATGGCGGATAGCTGACGTCCAAAAGCTAACTATGATATACATCGAAAGAGAATTAAGTCGATACAGGATATCCTTCGCATTCAATTTATAGGCGTACCTTTCATACATCAAGGATCTCATCACAAACTAAAATAAATGAAATGCATAATTTGAGCAGTGACGTGCTGGAACGACGTTAAAGAGTGAAGTGAGTCTTTAAGCTGTATCGCAAAACTAATTGATTTTCCCAATAAAACTTTCGATTAGGAAACACCAATATAACCAATTTCAACAAGAATTAAATCGAAAAACACGACACTTAATGTGAATAAAGAGAAAACCCTTCAAATATTTCAAAGTAGTTCGTGCCTAAAAATGAAAGACATACTCTTTCAAAACTTTCCCCAAGGAAACTTTAAACCTGTCGAAATTAAGCATACAAGTAAGCGGTCACCGTTACGGTACAAAATTTGGTACCTACATTTAGAGAAACAAATTATCCACTTCTCACTGGCACTTGAAATTCAATATGGCCGCCATCCCAGTGTAAACCTTTTTTGGCAATCTGTCCGCTTGTTACCCTAAACATGGAAATCACTCAGACTTAAATATTCCAAACTCCTTGCAGGTACGTAAGCTTACATTGAAGCTTCTCGACCACGAAGAAAAGGAGGGAAAGCCAGGTTTTTGAGTCCAGTTTATTTAGTAAAGGAAGGACGCAAACGCTATTTAAGTTTGACATTCTATAATCACATGCACGGAACTACTATGGGTAAGCTTTTCTGTACCACAGCTACTCTGTGCAAAGTGAGGGCAAAGTAACAGTTACTGAAAACTCCAGTGAATGTGTATACGATATTTCAGCGGGCTGTGAGTTTTTTTGTTTTTCTTGAAATTCTAGAATATAACCGGCATTTGTATGGCTCTGCAAAGCAGAAAACGTAGTGTAAAACTACATTAGACGATAACAATTGTGATATCACATACATCTTCTATTCCACAGGCGACCAACCACAGTGATTCTTTGTTGATATTCACTGTTACGTATCACAACCCCTTTAAAATTTAAATCCATTCACTCAGTGGTGCACATTCAATTCTCTATTCAGAGTTCAAATTTCAGATCAAAAAGGTCTTTTTGGGTTTTAGGACAACAAATTATATGATAAACTCAAGTGAAGACTACGTATACCCGTAAACAAACTTGTTATCTCGAGCGACCCATTCACATTCTTGCGTTTGTCCACAGATAGACATTTCTCTACACTAATCGGGCAGTGGTAATGGCAACATACGTGTTACCAGATGTTTCTTGTGATGGAGAGGGTTGTGGTTAGGATGATACAATATGATACGGAAAATCCCTAATCCGTGTGTCACCATTCTTGAAACGTGTCAGTGTATCTTAAACTCTACAGTTCCACTTACAGACTGTATATGATGCCCGGACGTTTCCGAGCCCAGGCGCCATGCCTATCAAAAGAAAACGAACGTAATTTCAGGTCGAAATAAATTACGTCTTTCAATTTCTGTACGCGTTTCTCTGCAGTCAAGCACCAGTCTTTGCAAGGCTAAAGATTGTTTGCTTTATCATAGTCAATCCACGAAGGTATGTATATTTATTCTGCATAACTCACCACAACCTGGGTAATTAATTTCTGTCATTTCATCAGGTCGGATGAATGTTTATATTCATGACATAAAGGGTGAGGTGGAAGAACTGATATGGAGTAAAGAGGACAGACCGATGTTCACATACGGGAATCACTGGTTCAAGGTTGTGTTAAATACTTACGTCACAAATTCGTCTTGGGTGAGTTGATTTTTAAATAATGGGGCATTTTGCCTCATGTGAACATTCATACGCGAAATGAATCAAGACAAATTGCACGGTAGACAGGAAAACCAGGAAATACCATTGTTGCATATGTTTGTATGCATTTTTGAACATTCGATTAAATTAATTTTTAACAACAGAAGAGGTAATATTGTTCAAGGTGGTAGGGTCAAAGGTCGATTTGATTTACAGCTCAGAAGTAAACAATTAATTAATTTTACGATGTGTCAATAATGTGACAATAAAACTAAATTATTTTCAGGTCATTTTGGAAGGAGTTGTCGGTTCAAGCTTCCTCAGTGATATGGCGATTGATGATTTCTTTATTGCAAGTAAGGAGTACCAGTGCGAGGAAATGACGGCAAAAGTACAACCCTAAACGCACGGAATACCTGTTTCGCCAAGCCTGGGCATGGATTCGAGAGCAGTCAGTTACATCAGTAACCAAGGTGTTTCCTCACCAGCTGATAAAACACTCAGCCTAGAGTTATCTTAATGTATACCTCACTGCCGATGATAAGTACCCCTAAATATGACACAACATTTGTTGATGACGTGCACCAATCAACACATTCGA
>NC_091937.1:12582107-12589607 GCF_041260155.1 Ptychodera flava
TACATACATACATACATACATACATACATACATACATACATACATACATACATACATACATACATACATACATACATACATACACACATACACATACATACATACATACATACATACATACATACATACATACATACATACATACATACATACATACATACATACATACATACATACATACATACATACATACATACATACATACATACATACATACATACATTGTTATGTATGTACATACATTTCGACTTTGAAAAAAATATTCGATAAGATAGATCATAACTGCTTAAAAGTGATAGGTTACAATTACTGCAATCAGTGGTGAAAACTGTTATATCATGTAAAGGAAATACTGTTTCGGAAAGGAACTTGATGGTGCGCCAATGCCAAATGGTCGAGAACACAGATTATTTGCATAACGGCAGTCAGCCAGCCAGCTTTTTTTTTGAAAGCTGTTGGGTTTAGTCTTTATATCGCCCAACCTAGACTGGCTCCTAGACGTTTGGCTTTTCTCGGCAGCTGAGTTACTAGTTGGCCAATGTGTGTCGAGACGTTCATCAAACGATCATCACAACAGCCTGCCATTAGCACGTCGGTGTGCTGATGTTTAGTCTTTCAAGATTTTACTTGTTTTGATTCTTTTACGCCCACACACGTGGAGCAAGTCTATACCCAACCCTACATCAGAACAAGGTTGCATACTCTGGGCCCTTGGAGATTTAGGGAAGAAAAAAGGTAGGGTGCACTTTTGTTTTATTCTTGTCAAATAATTCCTAATTATCCTTAAATTCAATAGCAACACAGTTTACATGTAAGTGACCGTTGTTTCTTTTTTAGCTCCATGGGTCAATTCATTGAGGTCAGGGTCAGCCACAGTCTGTCTGTTGAGGATTTGAGGGTGAGCATACCCTGGGCCACATTATCAAAATGATGGCCAGAAAATTCATCGTCAGTAATCCCCTCATTACCTAATACTATGAGCATCTAACTTCATTTACACTTCGCCTTGAAATTCACACAGTTGACGCTTTTCGAAACTGATCATAAGTGTACATGTTAGCATCGGCGAAGTTGTAATGATAAGCTACCCGACATCTAATTTTCTAGCAATACCCTTGGGTCGGGGAAAGGGGTTGGGGATCAAAGGGAGTATAAGCTCAAATTTTAAATAAAAAAGATTAGGACTTTAAAGTGAGAAACATAAATCAAATCCAAAATCGAAGCTAAGATGATGAAGGGAAATGAGTTTAACTTTGAAGATGGAAATCCAAACGAAGATTTTAATCACAACAACACTAAAAGTGAATGGTATTAAATTCAGAGCAAGGATCAAAATGAATATCGGGAGAGAAAAAATTTTTACTCTGCGAATTAAAACAAAAGTTCAAGCAAATATAATTTTGACTCCGAGAAAAAAGAAAATCAAAATCATAGCAAAAATAATTTTCATATTGAAAATGATGTTTTTCTTTTTAACAAATACCAGATTGTAAAGAAAACTAAATAAGGATAAAAAATGAAAATGAAAAAAATGGAAACGAAATATTATAATCTATTTTTCATTGAACACAGTTTTATATGTAGATCTATGTTAAAATGATTTTAATTTGCGAACTAAAAATCAAAATGAAAATCAGGACGAAATTTAAAGGAACAATGACTCGATTTCCCGGCGCGAAATCGAAATGAATACTAAAGCAAAAATGAATGTCATTTTGCAAACACAAATCAAAATATGTTGATGGAAACTAAACTTGGAGTGAAAATGAACGTCAACTTGACAAATATGGTTTGGGCTTTAAACTATAAAAAATGTAAAGAAGCCATGTTCGCAGGTACGAATTGTTGGATTCGAATTCTATGCGCAAACTAAATGCATGCGCAGTACGCGAATACAGTAGAAGGCGATAACAGCGTTTATTACACGTCACGTATTATTCTGGTATTGTGATTGTCTGAGCCTCACTCACGTGATAGAGAACAAAAAGTGATGAAACATGGCTAAGGTGATATAGCCCTGTCGCGTGCGCTGATATAGCCCTGTCGCGTGCAGTGATATAGCCCGCTACCGCGTTCTGGAATACCGCGCGTCCTTTCTGCGCGTACCACATCATCGCGTACATTTGCTTGGTATTTTCTGTAAAGCAATGGCTTTTGAAAAGGTACAAGAAATTAGCTCGACCTGAAGTACACGACGATGTTTAGTACATTAAACGAGAAAAGCTTGAACAACATTGTCTTCGTTTTTAGACGTTAATTCAACTTCATGTAACATTGCGATCGAGCAAGAAATAGAACGTTTCACTGTGGCGAGTCTCGTTCGACACTTGACTGCATTCTGAGCAAAGTTTCGAAAGCAAGGGTTTGTACGGTGTAATAAATTAATAACACAGGCTAGCACGGGCAAGATCACGATTTGTTGCCTGCCCTCGGGCTGGTGCTCATGGAGGTAATATTGATTATCACATACATAGACCCAGTTATCCCTATAGTTTGACATCACACTATAGGTATATGACTACGATGAATTCATATTCCACATGTGGTGGATATGGGACCCGGACTACTTTTAAAACGTAAACAAAAATTCAGCTGTTCAGAACTTATTTTCAAAACCCTGAAATGCAAAAGTGGGAGGGTAATGAAACATAAGGAAATATGGAGTATTAAAATACATGTGTAGAATACAATATACCGTCGATAAAAGAATTTTTATGAGTTTGTGTTTCTTCGTCGTTGACTTCGATTGAAACGTTTGATTGGTACACCGCAGACATTTTTATACGGTATGCTATCGGCATTTTGTGTTGTCTACCTCGTCAAAATTGCCCTTCTCGATGTCCATCAAACAACATTATAGCCGATAACCCAAGACACGTAACAATAATCCTTACAGCAGTAAGAATGTTTTCTGAAGCAACATTGACGGGTTTCAAGTTCAACATAACGATCAATGCTGCCGCGGCAGTCAACCAGTCGAGCCCCCGGGGCGAGCCGATGAAGCGAAGAGCGTACACCATTTCTGAGACCAATGACGATACTCCGGACTTGAGACTCATCAGAAGAAACGCGATTTTATTTTTCAAGAGCGACGAGTTCACAAGGTTATCAGTGCATTTAAAGGTGCAAGCTATTGTTTTGTCCATGCATATTGTGCATCACGTTTCCTGTATTGTACCTTGTTGTTGAACTTCCGTCGTCTCGCGTCTGAGCTAAGAAAGACTCGTTGCTTGTATGTAGTCTTACCGATTGAGTCAGAGCCGAACACTGTTCTTCATTATATTTAAACAAGCTCATTTTATTCGTAAAATATTAAACATACAATTGACAATTTCGTAAAACATAATAATTGTTAATTTTGAAAATTTCATACAAACTTTACAAAGCAGAATTCTTTGAATGATATTTGAATATTGACAAAAATAACCCGTTCTCGCCAGCCGCGAATAGCGGCTGAATGTCGCGACGTCCCTCTTGTGATCCAATAATTTTATGAATGAATTTTCACTAAAATTGATGTTATAGTAAGTACCAAATAAATATCTTGCATTAAAAATCCATAGTCTTTCCTATTTCCGCTGATTAGCACAGAAAAAGCCCTACGAGAGACGCTAATTATCCGTAGGAGCAGCTTCAGCGTGCTCGAAGTTAACCTCGACGTGTACAGCTGAGTGCAGTCAAGTCAGCTGTGACCCAGCGACGACCGCATAACACAAGCGTATGAATTCTTGCAAAATACTCCCTAACCTTATTTACCACTAATTATCATTCCTGAAAGGTTTATTCAGGAAAACTGGGTCTATGCATGTGATAAATATGTAATCCCCCCGTATTCCTCACTCGTGTGTCTGCGTCGCGGACTCGTGATTCCTCGTGTAGTGGCCGTATCCCCCTCGCCTACGGCTCGGAGGGATACGGCCGCTACACGGGGAATCACTCGTCCGCGACGCAGCCACACTCGTTCGGAATACGGGGGATTATATACCTTCGCCTTCGGCTCGGGCATCATCAATATTACTGTCATGAGCACCATCCCTTGGGCTGGCAACAAATCGTGATCTTGCCCTTGCTTGCGTGTGTTATTATTTAATTATGACAGGGCTTTATCACCGAAATCATGTTTTTGCACAGTGAATGTTCCTTTTATACCACATGAGCAGTGTTCTCGCTAAAAGCCGGCAGCCGGCAAAAATAGCTGCCTTGGGAGTCTCAAAAACATGTTATCTGCCGGCTGGTTTCATAGATGTAAATTACTTATATATATAATAATCTCGTATTTTCACTGAAGCCTTGTATAATTAGCCATAAAAATGTCTGAAGTTATGGGAGAAAACGAATTGAAACTTGCCGAAACACGTCCCGATAAAACCCAGACGTCGTACTTCCATAAACAAAAGAACCTATACATTTGACCTTGCATACGTATGTAACATGTCCAATCAGATTGAACGTTCTTATGTAGGCTTTCCAACACATGGAAATTTACATAGGATAAGATTTGAATAGATGTAATAATTGCAGGGATTGCCAGAAACGTTTACACGCCCTGTAACATGCCTAAGGGGTCATATGTGCATTTTCTCAAACTGCACACGCAATGGCAACGAAAGTTCGAGCGAGCGGAACTGGGGAAAAGAAATCTAGATATTCAACACTATTTTACTAAAACAAACAAAAATTAGACAAAGGTAAACGTTAAACTGAATCGTGTTTTCGAAATGTAATTAACGTATTTTGCTTGTGCTGGATTGGGAATATAGTCATGTGTAATCAATCAACATCGCATCGTGTCCCTGCAGACCATTAGCCAAGTTTACTGTAACTGTATAGCGTGTCACTCTCACAGGCTCGTTTAAGTCCATTGTCGGAAAACGAATTGTCTGAATCTTATCATGTGCTCGAGCTTCTGTTTTATCCCATTTGCTTCATCACCAGTAAAATTAGTGTTTTTTTCTTTGCAAAAACATAGCTAACTGTTAGTAGCATCATGCAATCAGAATTTAAAAAAAACCAAACATGAGCAATGTTTAGAGTAAAACTCCATTTTTGCACTGAAGTAGAATGGGCAATGATTAGTGTTAAGCCGTTGAGCGCCAGTCATTTTTTGTCACCTTTACAAAATATAATCTTGTCATTGTTTTTAGTCAAAAATTTGATTAAATAGATGTTGCCGATGAAAAGTGATGTCCATTCGGTGAAAAAGTATCTTAAAAATGACAGAAAAATTCACCAAAATTACTAAAAGTTTGACAGGTAAAAATTACAGCACTCAAATAGTTAAAGTATAGCTTTAAAACATTGAGTCTAATATTCTTCATCTCGTTTCTAGTATGTAACTTTTTTTCAATATACTTTGTTTTACTTCCAGTGTGTGATGTTTTCTTCAGGTCAATATTTTTTATTTAATTTTTAGCATTTTTTTTAATTACCAAATATTATATTTTATTTCTAGTATTTTACTTTTCACTTCTTTAGTCCAGTGTTTGTTGATACAGGTTAGCATAGCCACACGTGTTGCTGAGGAAGAAGATTTAGCCACTCGTACTCTTAAACTTTCGAAGTAATTAGCAGACTATTGTGATGATCTTTCAGATGCAGATGATGGTGATATTGTAATGATGATTACAGATGGAAGAGAACTGAAATTACGTGCTTCCAAACTTAATTTTGATAAAATCTGTTAACATCTCAGTAAACAAATTGTGTGGAAAATCAGGTACTCAAGTGTCACCAAATGATCACAATCACAAGTACTCAAACAAAAAATCTCCAGCGGAAACACACCTCCCAAACCCAACCTCCCTCGGCTGCTCCGCTCCCTCACCGTCTGATATATTGTCTTTCAACCACCTGAACTACAACTTAGAGATAGCCCTGAGTTAGTGAGGCTCAGCCAATCTCGATTACTGGATAGTGCGTGAGGTGTACTAAAATAACTATTAAAGCCCCAATAGCCGCTTAAGTGCAGTACACTGATCTTGAAATATCCCCGTTTTCCAAAAGGTCTCTTTAAATAAGACCCGATAAAGACTGAATACATGAATAACACTGTCATAAGTGTCGAAAATGGCATGTAAATTCGAACGTTTTAACATCATCTCAGATTTCTCACTATTTTCAAAAAAAATAATCATGTGACAGAGAAATTTCGTATTGAATAACAAAATGTTGGCCATCGCGTGTTGTGCATACAATTAGCTGGCATCCTGCTTGTTCCTTTTATGATCACGATGTGTATCAAACCGGAGCAGCGACTGAACGCAACAGAGTATCTATTGAAGCCTTGGTCAATTCAGAGACATTTACAAACCATTCATCGTCAAAACAAACTGACTCGATTGGACGTGACCCCTAGACGAATTTACTTATAATTGGACGTATGTCTTCCGCTTCTACTGCCATCGGCATGAGATTTTTTAAAGAAGATGATACTTTCAATGTTGGAGAGCCGGGACACATGCTGTGCAAAAAAGTATTTCACAAACACACATACATTGACAGTGCAGATCACCCCGAGGAAATGCAGCCACAGCTCTGCCAGTTTTTAGGAGATATGGTTAGCTGTGATTTTTCCTCGCACAGGTATTATGTGAATACAGTGAATCTAAAAGGCGCTCATCCAGGCAAGGGAAGTGTAGGGAATCTGAATCATCTAATAACTGCAGCTGTACAATCGAATTTGAAATTCTGTCGATCAAAGCATAATATCATCGCCAAAGTTCTTCGTTTCAGCGATATTACGTCATGCCTGCCCACTTTTCAGAAGTACAACGTTAAATTTGTGTTTTTGGCTCCAGACAGAAGAGGGCTGGTCACCTCTCGATTTTGGCAAATCTGAATAACGAAGCAAGCGATACATATTTTCCCGCTACAAAAATAGTGTAAGAACATTACACAGTGCTTAGCTGGACAAGGTGTTTCTAATTAACTAAAGGGTAGTCCGATGTGGTTTAAGTAGAACTCCATGTTGGTTCGCTTTGATGATAAGCGTCTGTTCTACCGAACCATCGATCAGGCAATCTATGACTTCGTTGGAATCGCTGCACCCTCACCTAGCTCCCCGATTTCCCAAAGCCACAATGAATCAGCAAGAAACTGGCTGATTACCCACATCTATGAGAGAATGAGAGAATTATATGATTACTGCCCAGAACATATATACAATGAATTTGGATGGTTTCTGATCAATAATAAGAAGGAATTTGAGAAGGCGAAGAATTCTTGGTACCGACCAATGCCAAGGGATGAAATCATACCGAACTATAATCTACCCAAATTTGTCAATGCCTTGTTAAGGATAGCTGTGTCTGCCACCAGAGTTATCTCATTTTAGCCATATATGTTCTTTTAACTTTGTTTTCACTACGATTATCACTACTCCTAAGGTTGAGTTGCACGTAACCAATACATTTTTTCAAAGCAATATTTCTCATCAAAGATGACCAGGACCCTCCATCCCCTAATAGTGTATATTTTCAAAAAGCAGTGAATATAAAATTA